>NW_006768822.1:208069-413293 GCF_000204055.1 Melampsora larici-populina 98AG31
AAAGATAAATCACCTTACTTACCTGAACAATTAAACAATCTAGCCAAATGAAAGTGGTCTCCACCGTTGCCCGAAGTCCCTAAGTTTGCAAGTCCCACAAGTGCCTGCCACCAAACTGGAACTTGGTTGATGTTTGAGTTGTTATGAAACACCGGGTTATCTTCAATCGACTCGACCAGCTTGTCAAAAGAGGCTTTGGACATTCGCGCCTGAAACAAATACTCAGCTACAGCTTTGTAACGGTGAATCAGAGACCTGGCAGTGCGGCTTACCAGCTTTATAAAGCCATCACCACCCTCCAAGACCATCTGGTGAAACCAAGCGTTTCGAAGTTCCATTCGACCACGTGAGTTCCGATTAACTACATATCGATGTTGGTTGATGATGTTCAAAGCTTCGTCAAGCAATTCGATATCGGCAATAGCTTTTGCTTGATTTCGAGCGCCAATGAGTATCACATGATGCGTTTTTGTAAATACCGTGATGAACTCTGTGAATCCGACTAGAAAGAGCCATGCAGCCTTTTGTCGATCCTCGTTTGATATCGCTAGTCGAAAGATGTTAAGCGTTTGAAGCATACGGAGGAGAAACTGTACCGCACCGAGATCGAAATCTAGTGAAGCCAGGATTCCACGTCGGTTTTGAGCTAGAGTTTTTCGTGCATGTCGTTCCGCTTGGATGTATCGTCTGAGTAGTTGTTTACGAGCAAAGCGAGGCATAGGTGGAGGTGATGTGAACTAGGGAGTGAAGTACTGGAACTGGATGTGAATTAGGAGATGAGTTGGGTAGATGAGCTTGTGCGGTGAGAGGACCGGTCGGGACCAAAAGAAAATGAAATCGAAGTTGAGGTGAGGTAGGGTGAGGTGAAGAATTGGGTAATCGGGGATTCAAAGTAGAGAAAAACTGAGAACGTTCTCCCAGTTTCCCAGTTTCACAATTACAGCCAAAATCGAAAACTGGGAAACTGGGAAAAAACGGGAAAAAACTCCCAGTTTCTACTTTGTATCCCCTAATTGTTCAATTATCCTCACATGGACTCTTCCCGTATATGTTGGAAGGAAACTCATTTGGGAATCGTGTGTCATGATCTTGTTTGGAATTCCATTAAATTCACAACTTTTCAGCAACAACATAAATGCCCACATCAATTGATAATCAGTGGTCTAGAAAGTTTTAAGCCAAAATGCATCCCTTTGAAGTGAGAAAAACAACTGTGCATGAACGATGAAAATAACTCGATTTTGAAAAGGTTGGTGCTGCTGCCCATAAGATTTGATCTCCTGTGAAATTGGGTTTGGATGTGTTTTGAGAGCAGAAAAGATTGGTGCTTCTTATTGAGGAGGGTTGATGGATGATAATCGCGGTGGTGTCGAATGGGGGGGGGGGTTGGTGGATGGAGCTGGGCTGGAACAGCGGGATGACAGCCAGCTCCAGATTGAGCAGGCCGCGTCATCAGCCGCTGCTGCGCGCAGCAACTGCGACGAAATTTGATTCCAAAGCTGTGAAGCAAACGTGCCAGAGGTGACAACATTTCTAGCAAATGTATGTATATCTTACTGGCTATGAGACTTTATGTTGAGAAACCTATCAAGTAATCATGTGATCCAAAGTTCAAGCCGAATTGTTTACTTTTCCAAAAAAGAGTTTTCAGTCTTGTCTTCAAGTCTTTCTTCCCTCTTTGATTTATTGATTATCTTATTTCCCTTGATCTGTTCTTGTTTGGTCTTTCTTTTATCTCAAGAATGAAAGAGCAAATAAAGATGGATATGCAGCCCGGTTACAACTTACAGGATGAGTTAAAAGGCTCACGTGCATGGAAATTGGTAGTGTTCTCCATGGGTGTACTAAAGAAGCCTCTTCAAGTTCAACAGACTTTTGATGATGGTCTATCAAAGTGAGAGTTCCGCCTCAGTTGGTTCCTCAAAACTCAACCGATCTAAACTTTCGTAGGCCATTTTTCTGGTGCGTTTTGGTTCCTGCTCACTGCGCAATGGTTCAATGCTGCGAGTTTGATGAAGCAGCTCTCACCTTCAAGGACAGACAAGCCGACGTCATATCAAATGAGTTTGATATGATCAGCTCTACCGATCAATTGAACTCAACAGGACTTTGTCGAGTTTAAACCGATCATCACATGTTTCGAGTCACGAGTAGCACAGAAGGGTTTTTGGTTCTTCTTTACCAAGCTTCAGTCAGCCGATTTGATTAACTGCCTTCCAAGATGTCCACCTCTATACCGAAGAAACTCAGGATAGGATATGTTCCTGAACATTTCTCATCACCTTTATTACAACTAATCAAATCAGATCATGACTTCGCATCAACAATAGAGTTAATCCCGAACCCTAGTGGAACAGGACAGATGATCAAATCCTTCCAAGATTGTCAAATCGATGTGGCTATAGCTCTTACTGAGTCTTTGATCGCTGGGATTATCCTTGGTAAGGGTGATTACAAGATAATACGAACATATGTCACCAGTCCGCTTAATTGGCAAGGTCTTCACTCTTTTTTGCATTCATTATTCCAGCCTTTCAGAGATTCAGTGCCAGCTTATTGCGGATTTTCTTCTAGGGCCGACATCACGGGCTCATAGAGTAAGTTTGAGTCAATTGAAGATTTACGGCGTCAAAGTTGGGCATCAGTCGGCTTGGCTCTGGATCACAAGTCATGGCTTCGGTCATGGCCTTACAACGTGGTTGGTTGGAAGATGGAGCTAAGCCGATCGAATTTGTTGGTCAGTCTTGATGTTTTGAATTCTCAATCAGATTCTCAAGTCTAAAGTTCCTTCACATTCATAATACTTCAAAAGTCAATGATACTTTCAAAAACTTAAGAGACTCTGTCAATGATGGATCGACTGCGGCTTTCATGTGGGAATGGTAAGTACATTTGCATTCGAATAAAGAGGAAGAATCCCTTTGATTGCTCTTCTTATCACTTATTCTCTGGTCTATGTATGTCGACTAGGTTTACCACTAAGCCATTCCAAGATTCTGGTGAAGTTAAGTTTATTGGAAACGTCCCTACTCCATGGGAGTCTTGGTAAGTCTAAATCTTATATCTTCACAGGGGAGTACTCGCTTATCTTTGTTCCTGTGCTATTGCTTGACACAGGGTCAGTACGTGATATTCAATGTACTTTTATCAATTGAGAGCAAAGGCTCAGGGGTTTTTCTGCAATAGTTGTTGCTTCACCTCAGGAACGTAATCCCGAGGTCTTGGCTCCGGCCAGGTTAAAAGAATTCTTAGAAAAACTAGACCATTTCACCCATCGATTTGGAATTGGGAAAGGAGTTCGAGAAGCTGACCACGTGGAGTTTGTAAAGAATACATTTCAGTAAGTTATCCTTTAGTTCATCAGTACAGTATTTCTCAGTTTTTGATATCGACCAATTTCTTATAGCCAAGCAGAAGAAGATGTGAAGGAGTGGATGAAAGGAGTCAGTTACCCGGAAAAATGTTCACAAGTTTCACTTGAAACGGTCAAGGAAACTATCAAGTGAGCCTTCTCTTTCAAAATCTAACTAATTTCTTCTACTATGTGCGCTGATATAGTACTCAAAAAAAATCATCAGAACTTTACATTTGGCTGGAGTCATTAACAATCCAGAAGAAGTGAACTTGCCGGGTGATATTATCAACACTGATGTGGCAACAGTTATCTGATGAGATCTTACTATGGGATAAAGAGAAAGATCTCGATCTCTGCTCTTCTTGTAAGCAAAACTGTACAGTGTGTCAATATGGGAATGGTCATATTGCAATGTACAACAGATATCCGAATTCAGGAGGATAAGGAGAGCTGAAGAGAAACACAGACGTGTAGGCTGGAGCGTAGATGCTAGCGACCTATGCTTCCATTGAGACACTTGAAAACAAAGGATATGTAAAATGAGAGGAGTTCCACAGGATGAAAGTATAAACACTACTCCAAGCGATCAAAAACATAAAAAAGTCATTTGATCATGGGAAGAGTCTTTGAAAGAATGGCGCATTGATTTTTTCATCTTACAACTCCCATTTCTAACCACAAAACGAGGCCTCATATAGAGAGCCTCTCAATGACCTGTACGACTTCTCCAGAATAGTCATGATGACAGGAGGGTTTCCCTATGTCACTTGAAAAGAGTTGAACTTGTTTAGTAAGCATATTAATATCTGAGGTACATGTCATCCCCGACGCATTCTGTTCGATACTTAATAAAGCTATGTTCCCGACTTCCGTGCCATGTCCATGTCTCTACAAAAGATAGTTGCTTTGTGGTTGTTGAGCGATTACATTGTGATGACCGATTCTAATTTAAACCGCGTTCGCGGGCAAAACTTGATTGAACTCCCAACCTGAAGTTTGGCAAGTTATTCTGAAGTATATGCTAAAAAACTTTTACATTAATTTCATTTCACTTGCATTTTTTTCAATACTTTCATCACAATAAAACAAATCTGCAACACGATTATAATACAAAAAAAACATTTCAAGTCAAACCTCATTCTGCAAATCAATAATCTTTTTCAAATCAATAACTATTCATTAAAACTTCTTTGATCCATTGATTATTTTCTAATTCAATTAAACTTTCTTTAAAACAATCTTCAAGTTTTTTAATTTCATTTTCATATTTAATTTTTTCATTTATTTCATCAAGTTCCATTTCATCCTTTTGATCTTCATGAGTCCATCTTTCTAAAATCGATTCAATTAATCTCACACCTGATTCGATTTCTTCTTCTTTTATTGATGTTTCTTTCGTTACTGTCTTCTTATCAAATTGTTCTAATTCTTCTGCTTTTCTTCTTGCAAGCTAAAACCATATCGATAGAAAAAATCAAACTATCACTTTTAATGCTGTTTTGTTTTTTTGAAAAAAAAATAATGATAAAACTTTGGAAAACAATTGACACTTACTTTTAAAACTTCTTCAGGAAATTCTGACATTTCTGCCACATGAATACCAAAACTTTGATCACTAAACCCTTTTTCAACTTTATAAAGTAATGTGATTTCTTGAATTGATTCTTTAGTTTTAGAAGTTTCGACATGTGCTACTACATGATAATTTTTCACATGTTCAACTTGTTGATCTAAACTTGTTAATTCATGAAAATGGGTTGCAAAAAGTGTAAAGGCTCCGATTTCGACTGCAATATGTCTTTAAGACGAACATAGGAAGTTTGAATTCATTTGGTTTGTCCTTTCTTTGTTGAGATCATCATTTGTGTGGTTGGTTTCACTTACTCTGAAATTGCCCATGCTAATCCGAATCCATCATAAGTTGATGTACCCCTACCCAACTCATCTATAATAATCAAAGAATTCTTGGTAGCCGACTACAAGAAAAACATATTCAAAGTCATGACTCCATCAAAAACTAAATCAATCGAAACCACAAACCTTAAGGATCACAGCAGTCTCTAACATCTCAGCCATAAAAGTTGAAATCCCTTTAGTTTGACTATCACCTGCACCAACTCTAGCAAGAATTGAATCAAAGATAGGTAAAGAAGCTTCTGAACAAGGTACATAACAACCTAATTGAGCCATAAGTGCTACGACTCCAATTTGTCGAATGTATGTACTTTTGCCTCCCATATTAGGTCCTGTGATTATATGAAATGAACTTTGGTTTCTTTCCATGATCGTATCGTTAGGTATAAAGTTGATGTCCTCTTGGACCTCTAAACATGGGTGTCGACATTCTTTGAGACTTACATCTCCCTCACCTACATTCAAATGTTAGGTTAGATTATCTTCCTGCATCATGGTCATTATCGTTTCACTTACCAAGTGGGAATACTTTGGGGCGTGTGTAGGTGATTGGTGCGTGTAATGAAACATGAGCAAAGCTAACGATCAAATCCAAATGTGCTATAATCTCATTCAATTTTTCCAAGATTGGACAATACGAAGCTAAATTTATCAAATACATGAAGAAACAATTAGTTCAAGATTAATAAGGAATTGAATCAAGATAAAAATCATGATCACCTGCTATCTTGACCACCTCTTTAACTAAAGAGTTTTGTTTTTTTTGATACTTTTGGGTAAGTTCTTTAAGATCATTGTTTAATTCTTTCAGTAATTTTGTGGTGAAATGGCATCCGTTATTCCGATTGCTAAGTTCGATATAATTCTTTTTGGCACGAATCGCTCCGGATTCCTGAAGAAGAATAGAACAGAACAAAAGTAGTTATCAATATATGGAATTATACTTCAGCAGTTTAGAGTTCTTGGTTTCACCTTCCGAGTTAATCGAAACACGTAACCATAAACTTGATGATTTTCAAAATGAAGTGTTTTACTATCCATTCCCATCCCAAGATCATCAGCTACTCGATTATGCTCTTCATCTAATTGATCTCGATTTTGTTCAAGTCCTGTTTTCAATTCTCGTAATTCATCATCAAATTCTGGTTTGATGATAAACCGATGATTACTCAATTCTTCCAAATCGACCGTTGTTTCCACCATCTCGACATATTGAGCTAGATCGGTGATACATTCCTATACGTTTTCAATCATACCAAGATCAGTGCTTGAGTCTGAGGAGTCATGATTATATTGAGACAAACCTCGAGAGGTACACAATAGATTTCGTTCATCAAGCGTTTTTCAGCGGCGCAATCGGTATCGGTAGGTCCTTCAGCTTTTTCTAGCGCCTTGAGGATATCAGGTAAAATGATAATAGCTTGATAAACACGAACGACGTCTTCTAAACTTGCTGCACCTTGTGTGAATCGTTTTGATATTCGAGTCAAATCGGGCATCGCTTTAAGATGATCTTCTTGAAGTTGTTGCCGTAAAAGTCCATCGTGAAATAAAATGTTGACTAGCATTTGTCGTTGTTCAATCTCATGAAGGTTTACCAGAGGTTGTTTTAGCCAACGTCCTAGTAATCGGGTTCCTTGACTCGTCTTACATCGGTTTAGCATTCCAAATAAACTCATACTCTTTCCACCTCCTCCTATTCCTGTGGGGTTAGGAAACAGATGAAGAGCGCGGACAGCTGAAGCATCGAGTCGCATATACTGTCCCAAGTCATGCGTTACAAATTTAAATGTTGAGTGATTTGAAGGGTCATCCAAGATGGACAGATAGTTGAGCAATGGATTGAGGGCCGCTAAAGCTGTCTTCATATCAAACTGGGCTGGAACAAAAGTCAGATCGGTGCCGTGATATCTTCAAATAGAAACTTGAAAAGAAAATGGATGGTCAACTTACGTAAAGCAGCAAGTTGTCTTTCACCCTCCAGTAGTCGATTCACATCTTGTTCAATGCTTTTGATGTTAAACTCGGCCCTGGGACGCTCAGTGACCACTACACCACATCTTTCCAACATATCCCTGACCTGACCATATTCACCCGTATCACCTGATTTTCCAGTAGTAGTAGTAGGAAGTATTGCTTCTTTGATTCCTAATTGAATCACTAAACTTTCAGTGTTGGCCCATCCATCATCTTTTTCAGGAAATTCACTTAATCCAATCGTACGTATACTCATATCAGCAAATGCAACACCAACTGTACGACCAGCTTGTGTAGTAGAACTTCCTTTAATCCAAAGACTTGCAATCACAGGTGAACTTAATAAATCAGTATTCGAGAATAATAAATCGGTTAATGGTTCTAAATTTCCAGGTGAAGCTTGTAATGCAAGTGACCAAGAAATCGAATTCTTTGAAGGTGTTTCAGATCGATAGATTTGAATACGTAATTGACGTGAAGTTAAACATTCTCTTAAAAATGTGATCGCGGCGTTTTTGTTAAGAGAACATGCTGCCAATGCATTTGAAGAACCTGATTGACCACCGATGTAACCTGAAAAAAGATCCTCGCGGTCAATATTCGAATATCATCTAGTTTTAAAGAATCTTTGGAACCGAGGCTCGTACGTAGAACTGTGTTTGTACGATAAAAGTTGGTGGCAACATAATGCGCGTCATCCCCATAACAAGTGTAAAAATCGCCTTTTTCACGTTCGAAGACTCTGAGAGTTCCTTTGGTAGCCTAAATCAGGATTTTGGAGAGATAAATCATGTTTTAGAATCGAGAAAGGAACATATTCGTATCTTTCAAGTTAACGATGAATTGCTCACAGGTTCTAATTTCCGAAAAAACTCAATAAACTTTCGACTGGTAGTTTGATCTAAATGAAACAAACGACGGTCAGTTTGTTAGTTATGGTTAGACAGATGTAAGAGAATGATTTGATTGACCTTCATTAGTTTCCGGTGCTTTGGTCGGGTACATGGGTGCCATCGTTGTTGGTGATAAGTTGGATTCGAACGCGTCGAGAGAGAAAGGAGGAGAAAGGTTTTTGAAGAAAACTGTATAACAACCATCATTACATTTTGTAACTTGCAAGCTTTCTGTATTCATCACTTCAACTTGGACTTCACCATCACTCATCATCCCAAGATGACTCCCATCTCCTTCCACTCATGTACCTCAGACGCTAACTTAACAAAGTCCATCGCAACAGCCGGGACGGGTCCGAGGCTTGAGCGAGGGACTTATGCCAAAGCCGTCGCTGGTGGTGGTAGAAGTTTGGGTAAATTTGGGATTTTTGGCCGTCTTTGGCGCTACAATAACATGGTGCTTGTACCTTTCAAGGTGAAGCTTTGGTTTGAATTCGAGGCCCTCAAAGAACATCATGTCATCAGGGTAGTTTGAGGAAACAAGCATGCGAAGAGTTGATCGTTGTTGAGGGCAATTCAAAAGTCGGTTCACCACATTTTTGGGATTGAAGTCGACTGCGGATGCATTCGACCATGCCCCATGGAATCTAACTGTCACTCCTTGAAACCTGAGAATGATCGAAATGCAAAAATTTTGCTCACCACATATTGAGTTACCTCAGTTACTTGTATAGTCATAATCATAATCTACACGGAAATGGGAAACAATCGCAATCACAAGAAAAGAACTCCAGTTAAAGGAAAAGCCTCGAATTCACTTTGGTCCGCAAAAAGCTCGAAGTCACCTAATGGCAAGGCTCCATCTACCGCCAGTCCGCCCTCGTCCAAAAAGAAGCCTAAGATTGGCCAAAGTGCCAGACTCCCTCGGAAAGGCCCGGTCAAGATAGATCCTTCAGTTCAAGACCTCACCATCACAGGCTTAGTGGCACACGTGCGCAAGGACTTCATCGCCACATTCGAGCAGAACCCAAGGTCTCTGCAAGTCGACATCGTGCAGCTGTTAGCTAGGGGCCTGGATGCGTTCTTGATCGCTGGGACCGGTTATGGAAAGACGCGTATTCCAGAGAGCTTTGTGCGCCTGTTCAACAAGGAAGACCATCCTATTGTCCTTATCCTCAATCCCTTGGATGCATTGGGTGATAATCAAGTGAGTAAGAGATGAAATAAACACTCTAAGTATCAAGGGAATACAAACTGACACGTGCTTTTTCTGTTAGGTAAAAGAAAAAAGTGATGCGGGATTCACAGCTGTGAATCTCACTATGTGGACATATACAGATGAGGTTGGAAAGGGTATTAAGGCTGGGGAATATACATTTATATACTTGGTCAGTATGATAAGCTCATATCAGTGAGTTGAATGGCTGTGACACATGACTAAAAGGCAATCAATGTACATTTTTAGAGTCCTGAGATCTTCCTCAATGATAAAAGATTCCAAATCATGTACACTAGTCAATGGTTCCAAGACCGTTTGGTATTGAAAGTTGTTGACGAGGCTCACATGATATACTCATGGGGTCTGGTGGAAAGCAAGCAGTCCAAATCGCTGCAATCTTTTGCACGACAGAGTGATGGTGGAAAGTTTCGTCCGTCATACGGAAGGTTAGGGTCAAGGTTGATGGGGACCAGCAATGTTCCTATGCTGCTCATGTCCGCAACCTGCCCACCTCGACAGTTTAACGCAATCCTTGAAAATCTCAGTATCAAAAAAGAAAAGATCGAAACACGGCACGGCGAACTTACTCGACCTGAGATCACCATCATTCGCATCAAGATGAAGCACGCAGCGTACAGCTTAGAGGACATCGGTGATAGCTTCTGTTCACAATCTCAAGTTAGCGATTCCGATTTGGTCCCGACCTTGATTTACACAGGCTCTCGCAAGGCAACAATGGTCGCAGTGAAGGCTGTAGCTAAAAAGCGTCGGACGATGAATGAAGAGAAGATATCCAATAGCATGTCAGTTCGACGTTATCATTCAAATACGGGACAGAAAGACAAATTGGATCGTATCAATGATTACGCTAGTGGTTTATTTGCCATAATTTGTTGTACAATTGCGCTGGGGCTTGGCCAGAACTGGCCCCGCGTTCGCCGTGTCATTCAGATGGGTCGAACTGAGCCATGTTCACTTTCCCAAATACTTGGCCGATGTGGTCGTAATAATCGGCTTGGTTTGGGTGTTGTGTATGTAGAAGAAACAAGGCGAGGCGGTAAAAATTCTGTCACAGACTTTCAAGACTAAGTTAGCCGATTGGACTGACGATGACATGATGGATGCCTATGCTGTCACTCCGGTGTGCTTACGTGTGGCTTTGACATTGGCAAATAAGTAAGTTGTTTGATCTGGTTAACTCGATCAACAGATATGTCAGCTCAAACATTTCACGGTGCTTTTTCAGGAAGGGGATCATACCCTTAGATGTTACAGACAAGTCCTATCTAGAAGAGAGGGCGCGAGAGGATAAGGAGGGATTCAAAATATGTAAATGCTCCAACTGTGATCCGGAGAACAGCGATTTGATTATAAAAAACATGCACCGGTTCACAAACGATAATTTTGAGCAATGTCTGTCCCAACCGGACAAGTTTCTAGATCTAGAGGACGCTGCTCTCAACGATGCTGAGATGATAGACGAAATAGTTGCTGATCCCCTGAGGTTAATCGATCGAACCAAGGATCCAATTCAGACATCAGACGAAGACCTCAAAGGGCTCGGAGAAGTATTGAAGGACGTCTTTTACACTCATTACAGTGAGATCTTCGGTAAAGATGGTGATCTTTGTGTCGAAGATTATTTCCGGGATGTTGACATGTGGCGGATTTTGAATAATGTCAATTTAATTCACAACGAAGACGACCTTCAGTGGCTCCTAGGCGGTGATATCCTCGTAGGTGGAGTTCATAAGCTGTTTCTTTCGCTTCAGTGTTGGAAACAGAGCCCCACAGCCATCGAAAGGGAGGAGCGAATGGCGGTACGGAAAGCTATCGCAGCTCAAGTCTATCGTGAGACTATTGAACGTCTGGAAAAGCAAAACACACAGAGATTACAAGCGGACCAACTAGCCAAAATTCGACTTGAACAAAAGGCCATCAAGTTGGCCAAAAGAGTCGAAGAGGCCCGATTGGCCAAGATCCGACTTGACAAGGCAAAATATGCTCGAGAATCAAATTCTCGAGCAATGCATTGGTTGAAAAATGAAAAGGTACCAATGTAAGTTTTGATTGCATGTGTAGTTTCTCATAGTGGCGTATCAGGGGGAGGTTTTTTAAATGAAACACTGATCTATATACATTTGTGGCCTGGATTCAAACCTAAAGCGAGCTTATTTCTGAGAAAGAAGAGCTATACCTAGCAGAACAAGCCAATCGCATTGCTGAGTAGGCCACCAGACACTGTAAGGCTATCACTTGATCTTCAGTCACCAGAAACCCACTCCAAAACCTCCGAGAAATCAAGCTCATCCTTGTCCTTTGGGTTCTCAATATCTATCCAATCTGACCACCGAAAACGCCCCAAATCGTTAGTGGTGGCATACAGCTGTAGCTTCTGGATACCAAGGCGATTGCAATCTTTCACTGCCCCAGCAGTGATGCAAGATCCGGGTCTATTCTTGGTGAGTTGGTTGAGGCGGGCAAATCGAAGGAAGCTTTTGAGTGACGCTGGAGTTATGAGATTTTTGTGAGATTGATATATGTGATTGGAACCGGAACGACCCTTAAGCTTATGTAAAAGCTCCCGTAGCTGAAATTGGTTGTCATTAATACATTTCCAACATTTTACATCAGAGTGTCATTGGTGATGAACGTACCAAGGGGATGTTGATAGAATATAAAAGGATCAATTGATCCGAATCCGTTCCAATACCCTGTTGAGATGAATTTTGGAATTAAACTAATCAATTGCCTATCACAAGAATCTACCAGACTAGTAATTAATGCAATGACCGACCGAACTGTTATAAAAGTATTTGAGCCAGTAGTTCTGGACTTCCAAATACACATCTTTAGCAACAAAATGCCCTGGTCGCCCTGAAGGAGATACTAGCATTGAGTGCTTGATTACATGAGCTAGTTCTGGTGGAAGAGTTTCGTTTAGAAGGTAAACCATCCGTGGAAGGTAAATAGAATAATGAGTAAGACCCTTCATGCCCTGGACCATCACAGACCATCGTTTGTAGATCATCATCAGTCGGCCAATATCCCCAGCTGAAGTGGCTTCCGAAGCCTCCACAATCGTTGCAAAATCTCGCAGACGGAGAATTAAGCGTGATAATTGATCATCTTGGTTATTTTCAGCCGCGCGTAATGATTCACCTGAAAAAAAACGTTCATGGGTTTCATTAACCACTTCAATGAACTTTTCGGGAGAGAGGTTCAGATCCTGTTGTAACGCTTCCTCGCTGAGGCCCATAACTTCCCTGCAAAATTATAAAGGGGTCAGTAGACAAATAAGAATGATAAAGGTCATTTTAATTGGCAACTCACAGGAGCGTATGACACACAGTGCCATAGTGTACTCGTTCAACCCATCGGATTAGGCCAGTGAAGTCTTTTTTTGAAAGCGGCTTCTCTTTCTTTCCGCCAAGTGCGACTACAGATTGCCACGCCCCCAAATCTTCTTTATCGGATAGATCACCCCAGTGTGCCAGTACAATTGCCTGTGAAACATTCCACAGGGTATGACCGGCGCCCAACAACATCACAATGTGATTCATGGCTTCGTCTGCATATGAAGAAGGACCCCTCTCGTCTTCAATGCTTTGGAAGTTCCGAGCTGTGCCAAGATCACCTTCAAAAACTTGTGGTCGATTAGCAAAAGTCTCTTCATCGAGTCCAAGTTGCTGTCATATTTCCTGATACATTGAGCCAGCCCCGTCGGCTGAATTGTCGGCGGATCTCATCAATTGAAGCATGTAGATGTCTGGTTTTGCCGAGTCGATTTGGTCAACCGCCGGAGGATTTAAAAGTGGGTGTTTTGACATTGCTGAGCCAGGTGAGAGATATTGTAACAGGGTTTTGGCGATTTGATACTTCAAAGTCTGACGCCACCGATCATGGTCTTCCTTCTTAGAAATGAGTAGACCCGGATTAATATCAACTTTTCCGGCTTCAAGAAGGATTTTTCGAAATCCATTGAGGGTGAACGAGTTAGGATCCACGTTAGCAAGTAGTGCCGGTCTCAGGAAGTGTATGTATGCCCAGGACCCGTGGAACATCTTGGTGCTCTCCTCGAGACGCTCGGTGTGTATACGTTCCTCAAAGTCCAGATTGTCGCAACATATGAAGGGCGCGACTGGTGTAGGTTGAGCTGAACGAGATTTGATTAAAGCAGCTGTATCGGAACCTAGTTTACGTAGAGCTCGGGTTGCAGTGCGACGTGAAGTGCTCAAGCCAATGTATCCGAGATACTTGTTCATACGTTCAGAGACACCACCAGCGAGGAAAGTGAGACCATTCTCCATCTGAAGTGCGTTATGTGAGCGGTTGCAGGCAAAAGCCAGCATACAACACAAGGTAAAAGCAATCTTTTTTCAAAGAGAGGTCAGCATATGATATAGTGTTTTGAAGTGGTGATATATTGACGTACCTGATCCAGACGATGCTCCTGGTTTGCTTGCTTGTCATTTGATTTACGGTAAACATAATCCTCAAACCTTGATGCCTGTACTTCGTGCGTCTCGGTATCTTGAGGTTGTTTTGAAACCTCTTCATCATCTCCAGACTCCGCTTCGGCTTCCTCTTCGTCTTCATCGGCATTACCTTGGCATCCTGTTTTTGATCTCTTACTTTCTGCACGTCTCTGTCGAAGCAAGTCACTGTGTCTGAGCTTTTGACGAATAAGTTGATACATAAATGGCATTGAGCCTTCTACAAGCTTCTGGCGATCTACATCTCTAGAGTGTGACAAATCATCGTGGACAATATTTCTTGAACTGAAAAACATGACATTCTTTTTTTTATCCCTCCCCTTCCGTATAGGTATATTTTGGCTTTCAGCAATAGATTGAGCCTAGATATCGTTCAACAATTGGATCAGTACAATTCTCTATTGTCTAGATTGTGGCGCGTCCAGCTGACCTTGCTCAGCATGTACTCATTCCATACTTTCTCTTCTCCTTTCTCGTCCACCGTGATTCTCCGGATATCCTCGATGATCTGCTCGGTTGATTCCCAAGTGGCTGAAGTCCCCCAATATTTACGACGCTCGACAATTTCGGGTTCCGATGAGGTAAGCAACATGTGAATGAACTTTTTAGGTGTCAATTGAAGACTTTTGATATAGTTGGCTATCTTTAGTACTGGGGGTATTTCTTCAGATTCGACAGGAGTTACTTCAAATTCATTTGATATTTCATGGGATTTTTCTGCTGAGTCCATCATCTGGAGTAGTGGTGGAGTGGTGCGACCAACGAGATCGCATTTCACCAAGCGAGAGTGACACAATATCTATGTATGTAAATTACAAGTGTTTCCAGGTCGCAGCAATCACAATCAAAAATTGAGCATGGAAGAATTTCTCTTTTCTCGTTTTCGGATTGGAATGATGATGCCTTTCAGGATGAAATTGAGAAATCTGAATAGACAGTTTTGAGCCAAAGATGTAGCGCAAGGGCTCCATGTAAAGAAAAGGGTTTGTTTGCTGAAGATGATCAGGTGTTAATGCGTTCAGACTGTGTGTTGGTCAAATGTGGCCCAAACTTCTACCACCAACAGAGTCGGCCATGGCTCAAGTCCCTCGCTCAAGCCTCGGACCTGTCCGGTAAAAATGGCTTAGCGAGGGACTTGTGTTAAGTTAGCCTCAGACGCAGCTAGAACTGTCAAGACAAGAACGGTGAAACTGCACCTCACGAAAAGATGTAGCCCCAGGATACATGGGAGTCAGCTGTCAGCATCTCAAAAAGGGTTCCTGGAAATTCACCTCTAAGATCAACATGCCCAAGGGAGTGGTTTCCTTTCTTGGAAGATAATGGCTTGACTCATACAACTGTAAAGAAGCAAACCTCCTTGACCTCTCATTTAGAGGTGATATCCTCAAGTAACTAATTTTGGAGTTTAATTATATAAGCTGATAGTGGGACTCGGAGTCATTGACTAACATTTGAATCAACTAATGAGTGACTGATATTTTAGCATAGTGGTATGGTGCAAAAAACTCTACTTGTCTGTATGTTTCCACATAAAAGCACTTTTAAAATGAGAATCATGATAGACGGTGCCCAAAGGCACGAGGATGACCCACTTGGCTCCTAACCCTGCGGCAACAGATGAGCTTGATCATAACAAAACCAAGGGGTCAGAGGTTGTTTAGGTATATCTGAAGGAAATTAGGAATTGGTCATCTAACTGGTTATTCCTTTGGATAGAAAGTATATACTTGGGAGTATGATGAAGAAGTCTTTGAACATACAAGCTTGTTGTTGAAGAAACTGGAAATGAAAGGATCAAAATGGGTGTTGATCTCCTCTTCCAAAGCAGCATGCCTGCTCCCAAAGAGGGGCCTATGACTAAAACCCCGGGTTTGGCCTGAGCACAGTGAGATTTTGAAGCACAGGCTGAAAAGACCATTTCATGGGCTCTAAACATCATGAAACCTCACAAAAAGTTGTGAGGAGCTTTTTAGAATCCTTTGACACATACTCACGCCACTTTGAACACCAATACATTTGAGCAGAGTGACACAGTTGGGCTGTTGAGTTCTTGTAAATCTGGGACTGATTCAATCTACATGTGCACCTAAACCATCCAAAATCACTTGATCTTGGAGTCCAATTTCCTTGCAATCCACAGCTTTTGACATGGGGAAAGTACCACAAGAGAATGTGGTTTCAAGCCAAAGTGCTTCAAAGTATTGCTGTGCTCAGGCCAAACTTGTGGTTTTAGTCATAAGCCCCTCTTCAAGAGCAGAAATGGCTGCTTGGGAAGAGGGGCTTAGTTGAGCTTAGTGTCATTTGCGATCAGTCACAAGTCAAATGAGTTTATTCAGGCCTGCTCTGGATCTGTGATCCAGCCATGTGAGGGATGGGTATGGAGGCTACAAAGCTTGACTCTGTTCACTGTGTATGGGAATCTCAGGCTCAGGACATTTCCCTGAGTCAAGGGGAGGTCCCACTACAGCTGTTTGCATAAAAAATGCCGTCGCCCTTTTTATTTTTTTTATTTTTTTTAAGTTGCACTAGAAATTAACAACCTGGATTCTACATAAGAGCAGCTGTAAGTTGATCATGATGTGCTGATGTGCTGATCCCCTTTTTAATCCCCCACCTCTCCAATTATACACCTTCTACATACCCTCTCCGATTATTCGAGTGACCCTTATTCACCTTATTTCGGCCATTGACCTGCGGTAGTTCAAGTGTCCTTTATACACATCTCACCGTTGAGGCTTGAAAAAGCGCTGATTTAGTTGTCCATTGCGATGCTGAGCTTTGCTTGCAACCATACCAAAGCTTGAGAAAGCTTGTGCATCTCGAATACAAGGGCAGCAATACTGGTGATCTTTCAGGATCTTTCACAAACTTTGCACCCTTGAAAAAGTCGAGTACAGCCTACTACAGCTCTTATGTAGAATCTACATTGGTAATTTTTAGTGCAACTTAAAAAAAATAAAAAAATAAAAGAGGGCAACAGCATTTTTTTATGCAAACAGCTGTACAAGAATTCAAATAGTGATGTTGAGCATTTCCAGGAGTATACAGTTTCAATACACACAAGAACTTAGAAGGAGACTGTTGCCTGAGGTTCTAAACATTGTATGTGCTCTCAATCATGTGATTCAAGAAGATACTGGGGAGCCATGTATCATCCGGCATGGAGTCTTCCAAATATATGAGGCTATTGATGTACTACACTATGCAGAAGCAGAAGTCCAAGTGATTTTTATTGACATGGTTTGACTGTTGAAGGCCTGTTTTTGACCACAAGACATGTTTGATATGGCCTCTGACCAGGGGTGTTTATAAATTTAACTGAAGTGATCACATATGACTACATAGTTCCACAAAATAAAAATCCATGTGACAACAAAAGCTATGTACTGAAAATTCATGGAGATTGATTTTAGAATCCCAGGCCTTACAATGACCATAAGCGCCAAGTCAGCTACATTTATATGCAAATGCAAGAGGGGAATTTTGAAGAACTGTTGTGATCTTCATCCTGAGTATGGCATGTGTTGGAAGTATCATATGTTGGCCTTGTACACCTTGAACACGACCTTTACATCTAAATATAACAAAGGTACAAGCTACCTGCATCAACATCTCTCAGTCCTCAAGATTTAGATTCTACTTATTCTCCCAGTTCCTGTGTGGGGTGTGCTTTTGCTCAACTAGGTGTCAATCTCAGTTGCAAAGTCTTAGATCAAATTCTATTGTTTGGTCTGTATCCAAACCAAGATTATTTGTTAACCTTTGGACTTTTTGCCTTTGTTTTTCTTACTTGAGTAATTTCTCTACTGCAGACATAAAATTATTTGTGAAATTTCACAACATCGGTCATATAAAATTGGTTTTGTAGCCCTTGAAATCAATCAAAAATTTGATCCAAATTACTTCCATAAAACATCCAACCATTTTTTGTGACCTTTTGCCTGGCAAACACACTCTAACCTCATATGTTGAAACCTTATATTGACTGCCAAGTTTCTAACAAAAATCATTTGCCTGTACTTGTCTCTGAGTCCATGTGGTCAGCCAGAGCAATTTGGCTCCATAAATCAAGGGCTCAATCCTTTCAATGTGGCCGCTTTTGCACCTACAATCATTAGAACCACTACTTCAGGGTATAGAAGAACAGCTTCTTGTAGCAACATTATTACAAGGCTTATACACTCACTCTATTGATTATCCCCAATTGAACCCCCTATATTCTACACTTCCAATCTCTCATGACCTTCTTCAAAAAAGCTCTTTGCACTGTGTCCTTGAATGTTCCAAGTTGATTTTGAATGGCCATCTTCTAACACCAATATCAAGGCTAGCACATTGCATGTCCCCTGTTCATCAAACATTTCCTTTTCTTGAAGTTGACTACAGATTTGGTCACTGCTTAATTTCTTGGGGATGTATATAGTCAAGTTTTGTGCATTATTCCAGATGGATATCATATCAAGCTTTCATTTCTGGAGGCTGATGGTGTCTGCACACTTGAGTTCCAAATGGTACTGACTAACATAAAAAACTTGATACCACCATTCTTTTATGAGGCAGACCATGCAAATTAAACAATGTTGGTAACAACTTCTGAGGACAACAAATGTTCTTTTGCCAATAAATACTCCAGGTTTAGGGCTCATTGTGGACTGCATAACTGTCCAAGAAGAGAGACATAAAATCCCACAGTTGCCACAAATCCTAAAGACATCAAAGTTACTTTAGTCAGCAGTACCACAATATTGGGTTTAGGGTTCATTGTTGACTGCTTCTCTGTCCCAGAAGACAGCTATGACATGCTCAAAGTAGTTTCTATTTTGAAGCATTTGGACTGAAACCACACAGTGTGCCCTCTCATATGTGGTTGTGTTTACATTTCTGACTGTTTCAGGCAAGAGAGATGGAAGTGTTAAAAGTAGCTTATTACATACACCCAGTCATAAATCTCCTGGCAATTACACCCTTCTCCATGTCAATCATGCAACAGTCAATTTGGTTTTGAACATCCTTCCTGAAAAAAGAAGTAAGGTACATTGGGAGGGTACAGGATGATAAAGTGGAGGGTAAGGTTTTAATTACCTTGGAGTAAAGTAAAGAAATACTGAATCATAGTATTTGAGGTAAAAGGAAACAGTGTCTCAAAATGAAGTGATAAACTGATTCTGCAACAGGTAAGAATACAAGTATTCAAGCACTTATATATGTGACAATGCAAACCAAGCAGAGGCAGCTGATGGAAACTTTTATATCAGCTTGGGGCTCTCAACCAAATAATGTAAACAATGTGGGTGATTCTTTTGGAACATACTATTATTATCTGCATGGACCTCAAGCAATTAGTAGAACAGATAAGGTATGAATCAAGTTTTCTCAGATAGAGATGTTTAACTGCATAGCTAATTGGTTTCCTGCCACAGCTACCAAATTTCCGAATTAGTAATCAAAGGAGTCAATAAGCACACCAGTAAGGGGAGTCAACCACCAGCAATCACACTTTAAGCAAAGTTTTAGAGCTAATAAAGAAATTCATTTGAAGGCAACAAGCCATGGTATATTGAAATGATCAGATATCCAAGAAATTATATGCCATTTGACCTAAATAATGTGCACACAAGATGTGATGTTCTGGTGAAATCCAGGAATCAAAGGCCAAGATGGTAAGGAATTGTCTTTAGCATTGATGATCTATCAGAAGAACTACACCTGATCTGAAATTGTTTACTACCTTACACCATGGAAGGGGTGGGCTGTTTGTTGTTAAAAGAGATGTCAGCTGAAGAGGTAGAGGGCATAGGTAATTAGTTTATCAACTTAGATGTAGGATTCCAGTGCTTTCCATAAGTTATGCATGTGATTAGCATATATATATATGAATTCAGCCACAATAAGAGGTAAAAATGTGAGTAAATTTACAATGGTTTTCTGCATGTTGACTGATAGGAGAGCTTTGTACTTGAATGGTAAACATTGAACCGTTCTAATTGTCTAATTGAGTCTTAACAAAGCCTTAGTGAGAATAAGTATTTTAGAGTTGCTCAGGACTCTCTGAAGAAGGCAAGGTTGAACATAGGAAGGTTTGATAGTGCCCATGATTGACACAAAAAGGAGTGTTTGCTGTTCAATAATGACAATTGCAGTCTAGGAATACATATGTCAGGTTGTCCATGGTGTAAAGGGAGATTAATTTGACGGTAGGAACATTGGCATGTGCTTCTTTACCTCGCTCCATCAACACAAAAAAACTAACAAATCCTATGTTTATAAGTTGAGGCCGGCAGTTGTCCAATTGCCCTGGTGCGGGCATGCCCGCCTGTTCTCTAGGGTGTAACGATTGACAAGTTGGCCAAAAGAAACCTCACTTGCCGAACGGGGTGACTTCCCTCTGCTTACTATACATTGCCAATTGCTTACAATTCCTGAATACCTCGTTTTTGCCTAGTTCTACGCAAGCGCAAATGGGATCTTCTCAATCTCCAGGTTGTATATCATCGTACCTCCCCTTGCAAAGCAATGACGTTCGTCTGCGCTGATGACGACGTCACTCTCGAAGATTTCACGCTCACGGGCTTTGGACCACCGGCTCTTTGCGAATGCGATAATCGTTAATCTCATCCCCGGGAGTCACATCTCAAACACAACCGACATCAAAGCAGTCCGAAATACGATCAAGATCTAAATATATATGCCCCTGTCCAGCAAGTTACATATTTGAGACTGGCATTGGGCAGGTCGTATCCACCACTCCCGTGATGGGAAACTTTGGGTTATCACTGTACGACTTGCTACTCGCAGTGTAGCCTTCGGCATGATAGATATTTGCGTGGACAGAAAGAAAGCACGATGAGGGTGACTGTCTGTGACTGTATACCCGAAAGTTCCTATTGGACTATTAGAGTTGTTTAGAGTTCTTTCCATCGTCATCATGTACTGACCCGCATTCCGTGGCCGAATCTACATGGTAGTGCCGTGTGTATGTCTTCGATTCTTGTAAATTTTTCCCCAAGAAGATATAAACCTTCTCAGTGGTTCCGATCGTGTAGCATGACTTGGAATTCAAGAGTTCTGTTCTGTTCTGTTAAGTACAGTACAGAATTAACACACGGCTCTCCGCGTCACGTCAGATGTGCGCTTGAAGTCATTTCCACGTTGAAATGACATGATGAGTGCGGATACATCCGACTCCTGCAAAAATGATCTCAATTGTGGTTCATGTCCATCATTCTAACAATTCACTTTAGTTGAAAACAAAGTCTTTCAAGAGTTTCATACATAGCTCTTTTCCAAATTCTGCTGATGCAGACTGTTCAGCTGACCTGACGGAGTTCCGGTCTGGTCAGTAATCTTGGATATTTGACTCATCAAGCATCGAATAACTTGATATCTAGAAATATAGTTGTCCAAGGTTTTTTATTTGCCCCTACTCAACCGTTCATGGAATGAATTTATAAGCTTATAATTGATTTTTGCTCCTTCTACCTTCACATGTTCTCTCCAATCTTCTGCATTGAGCATAAAAGATGAAAACCTTAATCAAAGATATGTTTCCTATATAGGGTGAATTGTATACTTGGGCAAAATATTCTCTCCATCTAAGATGTCTCTAGAGATGTCCGCATACTGCACATAGATCGGGGCCCTTTGTCTGTGGAGGGGGGAACCAAATCGAAGTTTTCAATCTCCAAGACACAGTACAATTTAGATCATGTTCTGTAAACAATGATTAAGTGGGCATTCTTGTTTCATCACAGCTAAATCCTTTGAGGACAGGAGGACAAATACTCGCTGAAAGTAGTCACGTCATTGGTTCCTAAGGCTTGATGTTTAGCAGTGTTTAGTACTTGGCAAACGTACCATTTTGAGACACATGAGTTTATAGTGCTGTCGGTACAACACCAAAATACCTTTGAACGAGCTTATGAGGGCTAAAATCCAATAATTCAATGAAATAGACCCCTCTTTTGGTACTCAGTCCCGTTCAAGAGTTAGGTCACGAAAATTTCAATGATAAAATTGAGTCAAACACTGTATGGCTCTACAAATTTGTACACTTCTGAAGAGACTTCATCTACTTCATCACACCCCATCGAATTATCGTTCATCAATGTACAACAATCTAATTTAGTTATGAATGGCCAGGAATATTCGGTGCTCAATGGATCCCATGGAGACCCTTGTACTATACAGTGTTGTGAATGAGAAGACCCTTTTCAGATAAGTCTTTTTTCGACCATCGACCACGGGGTGTGTTTCGTGCAGTCTTCCTTGTACTGTATGGATCTCGATTAGAGTACAGCAGTGCACCTAATTGAACTTCTTTTGTAGATTTGATGAGTGGTAGTAAAGATCATTTGGAAGAATGAGAAGAACATACAAGCACGGACGGGTGTTGCAAGGTGTACCCTTCTCCGCCGCTCGGGCCTGTTCACGTACAGCTGGTGTTATCTCCACGAACATTTACGCAAACGGCTCATTACGAGAAAAAAAACGTGAACAAGTCAACGGGATGTATACCTCCAAATACCTGACGATTCCGCTTCAGTTATTTTGGCGGGATTATATATACAACACAAACAAAACAGACAAGGCAAAATTTACATGATAGTAATCTCAATCCCAGTTGTTATATATCACAGCCTTTCCTGCGTGTTTATGAGATCAAGCCCTCATCCAGAGCTCGCAAAAGATCACGGATTTCTCTAGTTGACACTTGTCTTTCAATATTGCGCTCATTTCCCCTCACAGTCTGACTCTACCGAATAGCTCTCCCTAGGCTTCCACAATATTTGATTTCCACCACATATATATATCCTCTTTCAGCCTCTGGGGGTATTGTTCGGATTGTTCCCCTTTACTACCGCTCCTTGTACTATCTTTTCAGACGCTTTTTTCTTTCCTTAAATATCCAATCTCAATCAGATTCTGATAGATCAGCCTGTGCATCGGGTCTTATCCTCACTTCTCACGAATATTTCACTTGGAAAGCATGGCCGCATCAGCACAAACTGCTACTCTTCCGGATGCCGGGATGATTCGGCACGATGGATACGCAATCAACTTGCCTCGTAAGCCTACTTTCTCCATCACGATGATGGCTTCTGTCATTCCTTCCCATTCAAATGTCTCGTGTTCCTTCTATTTTAACTATCATGAGTTACATCGTGGAAGCAGGCTGATTTTTCCCTCACTATCTTTCAGAGCCACGCTCTCCAGGTACACATTCCGGACACCATCCCCGTGACGTTTTCTATCGGCACTATCCTTCCGCCCATTTTCCTGGGAAGTTCGAGCCTCCCGAATATCCATTCATTTTTCCTACTTTAAACCCTACCGAGTCGCATTTTGGCTCATCGCCGGACGAGAAAACGCTACATAACAGTCGAACCCCCTACCTCAGTCCATCTATCGATAGTTCGTATGCCCCATTCCCCTCGCCGCCTTCTTATCCGCCATTGGTTCAAGAGCCTCGCCTTTGTCATGGTGAAAGCTATTCCGAATATCCAACATTTCGAATGTCCCACGCATCCCTGAGTGAAGATCCTGTACCAAACCGTGCCGAATACAATTCACAGCCGCTACCTCATCATTCCCATCAACCCCCATCACTGCCTGCTCAACCTGATAGCTTCGCTCCTTACCCCACGGAATTGAATTCGCCTGATTATTACCGTCCTCATATGCATGCTTTGCAGTATCCGTACTATCAGCACCCACCCCGGACTCTCAGCTCATCTGAAATTCACCAGGCTCCCATGAATAGTGAATATCACCACCGTGGTTCTTCTGCTCAGACTCAAAATTCCGAAAGGCCATTCAAGTGTGCTACTTGTCCTGCTGGGTTCAACCGCAATCACGATCTGAAGCGTCACACCAGAATCCACCTAGCTGTCAAACGTGAGTAATAAGATCATGATAAACCATTGTATCTTGTTTCTTACGCCGCTCCTTCTTCAGCATTTCCATGTGGCTGGTGCGAAAAGTCTTTCTCCCGCAAGGACGCCTTGAAGCGACATCTATTGGTGAAAGGTTGCGCAGGTAATGACAAAACATCTGTAGATGAAAGCATTCGAAGAGCTGAGGCGTCGAAACTCAAAAAACCTCGCGCAGGGGACCCTTCGAGGCTCACTCTCCCTTTCTCGGCTAACTCGATCTCACCCCAGATGAACCAACATCTTGAAGAAAGCACCCGAAGCCCCATCGAGGAATCTAGCTTCCTCTCCGGTTCTTCAACCAGCGAGGATCGTCCATCTTTATTGAGCAATGGTGAATCCGATGTTTCAAGATACGATCAGTCAGATCGGCTCCCTAAGCTTTCGCATCTTAGTGAAGGTGGACCAGTCAATGATCGATTTGCTCCGTATGTTCGGCCAGCACCCTATCACCATCGCTCACAGCCTAACATAATGGCGTATGGGCGTGATTCATGGCAATCTTCAGATTTTAAACCTAGCGGATACAATTCTTTGAATGAAGCTACTGCTGTTTTACCGCCGCCGAGATCGTCAGAGCTTCCGCCCACCAGCTCCATTTCTAACTTACTGGATGGGCCTGACTATGGAGTAGAATTTAGAGCTGCCTACTCATGTCCGAATCGCTCTGGTACAACTCCGCTCTATTCACACCCCTCAACTCCTGTCTCGTACCCTCAATCGAACACTTTCTCTGGTGAAGAATATACCCGACCACTATACCACTCCACCCCTAGATCTCATACAAGCGATTCCATTTGCTCCTCCAGCACCATGACAACGTCCAACCCCGCCATCAAATCTGAATCGCCAACTGCCACTTCACAGCTGCAAAATTCTCCTAGCCCTCCCATCACACCCAATCGGGTCAACATCCTGAACGACACAAAACCGATCATCGCAACGGAAGCACCTTGTAATGAGACGACATCACCAGACGAATACGCAATTGATATCAAAAGGGAGCGAATCTCACGATCACCCACTCCACAAGAATTCCCATGTATTTCAAGCATCCGTTGCCGACCTAATTGACGATAAAATTCCAAAAAGAAGTCATTGAAAAAAGCATCATGTGGTACACACTACCTCATTATCTCTCCCTCTTTCTCATTCTGATTTTGTTTTTTTGGTTTGTATAGTTTTTTTTCTTTATCATTACATTGTTTCATTTTGGTGAAACCTAAAGCACTTTTCACGAGATTTAGCCTCATCAATTCAATAGAGTCACTATTTATACCTCCCCATCAAACTTGAGCCGAAAATGTGACCTTCGATAAGCCTCTTTGGTTAAACGTAGATGATTGGGAAATCCAGCCGGAAAATGTCCTACTGTTTTTTATTCTTGACTTCGAACTTCTTGTTAATTTCTATTATGTCCTTTGATGATTGTTACATCGCGTCAAAAGAGATCATGTTGTGTCAATGAAACTTTAAATTGTCATTCAAACCCTTTGATTTCCTCGAACCCACCTCATATCAATGAAGCCACTCTCCAAAGAGCCGTTCAAAGAACACTGTTAGCAGTTCATCGAGGTAGATGTATCAATAGGTATCCACCCAAAACTTCTTCAATCGGTCCCTCTCAGCCCTCCCACCCTGTGCATGTGATACAGAGGGAACCCATGCTGTTTTATGTCCTTTCGAGGAGAGATGAGGTCCGCCCTGGTTTTTGTCATCTCTACCGTATCAGAATGTCGGTCACTAGAAAAAAGTGACATCGTCACACAAGCTCCAATATGAACATCATCGGTCAGACTCCATAAAATAGTCTCTGAAGGTCTAGATTAGGCTCTGTGATCAGGATTGCCCTTCAGTACTCTTGGACACCCGTCCAGAGAATGATGTAGCATCAACCATCCAGGATTCCAGGTATTCCAAAAAGATAGAACATTGTACTTGGAAGCACGAAGAATCTTTGATCAGATATGACTCATTCTGGCGATGAACATCATAAGATCTCAGATACTGTGGACATAAATTCAATAATAATCCTCACTTCATCTTGGTGATCAGAAGGATAAATACTACGTGGACGCAGTACGGCTACAGCAAGAATCAACACATCTTGAGCAGTGACTCGTGAGGTTATGAATACAACCCGTGATCAACCATTAACAAAGTCCCTCGTACAGGGCCAGGGGTTTAATTGTTAAGTTAAGATCATCCATGCCTTTATAGGGTTTCAAGTATGAACTCATGTGTATACATTTTTTCATGGCCATGGATGATGGCAGAGATGTGACCTCTCTATAACCATAAGACGCCGTTTGTATATGACATATGTGACTAGACAGGTTTCACTGTATCAGATCGAATTGAAATCAACTTCGTTTCGAAACCATTCAACCCGAACCATGAAAGATTTCACTTTAAAAGAAAACTGAAGATTCATACAAACGTTCAATTCAAACTTATTCAAATCTATTCACTTATCATGAATTGGGAAAGAGAAAAGCAACGAGAACGAGAACGAGATAGGGAAAGAGAGCGGGATAAAGATAGAGGCAGGGATAGGGATAGGGATAGGGATAGGGATAGAGATAGAGGACTAGATAAGGATAAAGGATTAGATAGGGATAGAGGATCAGGTAGGAGTAGAGGACTGGACAGAGATAGAGGATTGGATAGGGATAAAGATAAGGATTTAAATCAAGACAGAGATAGGAATCGAGATAGAAATAGAGAAAGAGAAAGAGATAGGATCAGGGACAGAGATCAAGATCGAGATAGGGAAAGGGATAGGGATAGAGGTGATAGAAATCGAGATAGGGATATAAGAGATGATAGAGATCGAGATGATAGAAAAGATAGATATAGGCAAAGGTATAGGGATGAAAGAAGTAAGTCTAGAAGTAGAAGTAGAAGTCCTTTGAAAGGAAGTAGTAATCGAAACCGAGGTATGTAGAACTTTCAAACTTATCTTCAAAATTGAAGCTTATAAGTATGAAGACTTATATTTTTTTCTTTGTTTGGATTTAGATTATGAATCAAGTTCTCCAAGACGTACAAGAGAAACATCACGTCGAAGATCCAGATCGAGATCACCAATTCCACCACCAAGAGACACCGAGATGACAAAAGTAGATGAAGATGAAGATGAAGAAGATGAAGAAGCTAAAATGGCAAGATTGATGGGATTTTCATCTTTATCAACTACCAAAGGTAAACATGTGAATGGTAACAGTGAAGCTGGTACTGTTGATGTTGTCAAAGTGAGAACTTGGAGACAATATATGAACAGGTAATTCTTTTCTCTCTTCACTTCGCTTTTTTTTCGTAGCTTACCCTTCTTTCTTTCGTTTAATTTCAGACGAGGTGGATTTAATAGACCATTAGATAAAGTTTGATTTTCAAGCTCATCATAAGAAGTTATCGTACTTTGAAGGAGCGATCTTGTATTTTTGTTTTCCCAACATACCTATCATTTGTTCGAATGAGACGTGTTTTTTGATACACATCTTTTTTGCTTTCAATTATACACAGTGGATTTACGGTGAAGATGATGAGATCAGATGTATATTTTATCTTGGTTGAAAGATTGAAAAGATTGGAAAGATTGACGTCTCAGACTGATTGAGCAATAAAGGGATAATGGACGATGTATGTCATCGATTTCAAAGGTGACAAATTGATGAAATGTACTTTATGACTAAAGTCGCGATTTTTTTGTAGAGATCTCCCAACTCGAGTGAGAAATGTTGAGAAAAGTGTCATAGTGTTTCTCAGACCAGATTAACTAAAAAGATCAAAAACTGTGGAACAAGTCCAAAAGAAATTCTCAAATATTTACTTCATGTTCATTATCATCCTAACGAGGTACGTAATAGAATAAAGTACTGATTAGAAAGTCAACGCCATTGAAATTCTTCATCAAAAAAATGTGGTCAAAAATTTAGATATGTGTGATAGCAACGCCCGAACCAATCCGACACGATACGACTTTTCGGAGGGTTTCCATGTCGTATCGGCCAACCCATATATTCAGACCAATACCCGATACGATATGAGGACAAAAAAAAAATCCAAAAATTCGGTCGGCCATATCGTGTCGCTGAAGCGATACGAGCCGATACCGTACTTAAAAATTGGTTGCAAGGCTTTTCAAGTAGGAAAAAGCCAAATCGCCTCCATCCTGTATCGCGTCGCCGATACCCGATATGAGAAAAGGGGACTTCTCATGTTGGGTTGGGTGAAGCAATATGGAGAAATCCGACTTTTGATGTCGGATTGGCGACACGATACCAATACGATACCGACTTTTGTGTCGGATTGGTTCGGGCGTTGGTGATAGCATCAAATCTAGAAGCCCAATGTGTCATTGCAAGCTCCTCTCATTGAAATCTTTCACCTTGAATCTTTCTAGTTTTACTTCCTCTCCTAATTATAAATATGTGGTATTTGTGTTTGTTGGGATAGTCATGTTTTTCTTTCTCGAGTCCTGTCTACAGTCCTGTGAGACTATCCTATGACAACTGTCCTGCGTTGACATATAACTTACATTTCATTATTTCTCATTTCATATTAATCTACATACGTGTCCTTTACATAATATTTCATTTCAAACATTTCATTTCAGTTTCGTGTGCTTTGCAACCTGTCAGTCATGTGATACTACAACTTGTAATTTCACTATATAACCTCCCTGGAACAGCTCAGGAAAGGTGCTTCTCTCTTCACCTTTCCTTTATCCTTTGCTCTCGCTGTTCCAGGTAGGCTCTAGCTTTTTCTCTCTTCTCTTGCATAGTTGAAATAACAAGTTATTTACCTTTCCTTTATCCTTTGCTCTCGCTGTTCCAGAGTTCACAAACTCAACAGGTTATGAGCCCAGCGGCTACCGCCTGAAAGCCAATCTTATCTTTTTATACTTCTGTATAACTCGAAGTTAAAAACCACTACTCCACAAAACTCTATAGTTCAAACTTTCTTCTCAATCATCTTCTGTCTTCTTCTTACTCCTTCGACTCGGAAAGGTCCAAAGGATAAGTTAAGCTATCATGTCAACTACCGTTGATCCCGCTACAAACGAGATTCGTTTCTCTGGAATAACCTTCCTAAAACCACCTGGGGAATCTTCGAACTACCTCGACTGGGAATTCAAGGTTGAATTAGCTCTCGAGGCCATAAAACTCTCTTATGTTCTCTTACCTATCCCCGTGAAGGATCGCTCGAACAACTGGAGTGATGACAACACTAAAGCTTGTGCTCTCATCTCCCGAGCTATCGAAGATGGCAATCTCAAGTTCATTAAACCTCACCGTCGTGATGCGGCAGGCATGTGGGTAGCTCTACCAACCCCAAGCCCACGCGCAGTTCAGCGCAGACTGGGCTGAAACTACGCTGCGCCAAATGTATCAACCCTTGCGGGTTCACGGGGATGCAAGGTGGGCGCAGTGGCCTAAAAAGGTATGACCCACCGCGCTAGTCTCTAGCGCAGGGAATCGCAGCGCATTGGTTCAAAAACTGCGCTCAAAAGTGGAATTTTTATCAAGACATTCGTATCATCAGAAAAAACAAGTAACGGCATTAAAGAAGGTTTGGGGTTGTAGAAATTAATGCAGTGTTTGGTGAGATATACTAATTATCAAAAAAGAAATAGAATTGATATGAAAGAAAAAAATAAAATGAAACAAATGAGGACAGTTCATTCACAGGTCACTTGTTTGTAGCTCACATTTTTTTATTCATACTCTTAACCAGTTTATCCACCGCAGACACAGCATTCCCAATCTCACCACCAGGATAAAATCCCTGTTTGAGCCACTGACATACCCCTACTGCACGTTTGATTGTCCTTGATAATAGGCCACCTCGGTTGTTGGTACATGTATGAGCAGCGGTTGAGAATGTCCTCTCAACCAAACAGGAGGTTCCCACACAGCAGAGATAGTCTCGGGCAAGCCTAGCAAGCTTGGGGAAAGTACCTTGATTATGCTACCAAGAGATGAAAAATAAATGAAAAGTCTTCAAAAGATTGATGTATTACAAGTGAGGAAAAGACTTACTCGCCACCAGTCCAGTATATCCCCTTTACAAGGGTTTCTTCCTGACAAGTACTGGTCAATCTCGTCATCGCCAGAAAACTTTTCAACTGAAGAAGCCTGGAAAGCTCCCTCCTCGTCAAAAGGATCGAGTACTTCAGGAGAACCAGGCCCAGTGTCTTGATCGGCTCTACTGATATCTTCGATATCTGGGTCTTTGAGTGCTGTGAGGACTTGTCGGAATAGCTCTTCGGCTCGTGTTGCATATTCAGGATACCTATTAGTGAAGAAGGCACGTCGGTGATAGGGATTGAGGATTGTAGCTAAAATAATCGGGTCACAGTGTAGGGCCTCAGTTTGGTATTGTCAAAGTTGGCCAATCATGGTAGTGATCATTGTTGATATACTGGGATGAGGTGTATCGTTCTTCATTGTGGTTAACAATCCAATCAAGGCCGAGTATTGGAAGAGGACGGATCCAGCAGTTGGTCCATCAACTTCCATCTTCTTGGTTGAAAGTAGGAATGGCTAACGATCACAAAGATGTGTTAGTTATATTCAACACTGCTTTATTAAGTAATCTACATACCTCAAGCACCTTGTTTACTGCCTCGACACCTTTCCACTCGTCAGGTGAGATAGTTATTCCTTCATAATAGCCTTCTTGATCTGCATTGAGCATGAAGTTGATGACCTAAAACGAGATAATAGAGGGAACAATATATATTAAGTCTTGTATCACAGATGGCAAATCAAAAACGATTTGGGCTTTTCAAACCTGTTTTGCGTCACAGCAGCGCGACTGAGCGTCATACCAGATGTTCCATCGTTGACCATGAGCACCAATCAGTCCGCGCCCCTTGTGACCGAGTTGTTTTGCTGTAGTTTGAAAGTGATGCGTGCGAGGAGCACTCGAAGTAATCAATTTGTTGATTCTTCGTATCTAGATCAATGTGATCAGGTCAGTTATGAATACACATGTGAGAAACATAAATGTGAAATTCAAACCTTGGTGAGCGCGCGTGGAACAAGGCTTGCTTCTGGCGGTTGTGATTTGTAATCAGGACCCTCGTCATCGGAATCCTCGTCGGGTTGAATAATGCTGTAATTAATCGCCTCGGGAAGGCTGTCGTCATTGATCAAATCATCGTTGTCCTCAAGAATAGTGCCGTCCTTCATCACTATCTTTGGTGTTGGCAAAGAATCGTCGGGTAGAAGTAATCGGAGTTTCTTTCCAGATGGGGCAGTTGGTTTAGTTGGACCTTTTCCAAAACCAATCGTGTCCAGCCCAGCTTTTACAGTAAGAGCCAACTTGTGGCAGTAGCAACGGATCTGATTTCGACTAGAATCCCAGTAACATGGGTCATCAGGATCATCGAAGAACATCCTCTGGAGCACTTCGGCCAGTACTGGGTTGCTTGAGCCCGAATCGGTAGTCTGCGCAACCATGTGTTAGATAGGAAGGACAAATCAGCTTAAATATGAAAAAGTGTCAACAAAGATAAGAGACCACTTATCTTTTTGTGCAGGCCGTGTTTTATGAGGAAGCGGCCAACTGGTCGGGCCAGTAGCACACCATAGTGGTTCCAAGCCACTAACTTGATGGTCAAATGAACCATATGGAATTTGAAGTCGGAATCGATATACGACACAGCCACCCCAATGAACGCGCGTTTGCCACCCTTGGTGGTCCAAACATCGTGAACTACACATATCTTCGAAGAGAGATCCTTAAACCAAAACCCAACATGAGTACAACTTCATTTAAAGGCCTACATACTACTTCCAAAGAGAGCTTACCTGAAGTGTACGAATGAGTTTATTATGAAACTCTTCGAAGTAATCCATTGCTTTTCGAGCTGACCATGAAGCTGACCACAGCTTGGCCAACGGATTACACAGAAGGAACGCAGCTTGAAGGTATTTGTCATCCATACGTTGCCACGGGATACAATTCCGGAGCAGCCATAGAACTAATATCATGTTGAGTAAGGCAACCAAGAACTTTGGCATGCTGAGAAAGCCATCAAGTGTTCCGTTCTTGCCACCCTGAGCTTTTTCAGCCTCAGCACGAGCGATTTCGGCTTGCTTCTCTAGGAAAGTTGGTGGGAGGTTGGCGCCGGCATCAATCGCATTTTGACGTTTTTCGCAGTGCCTTCGACCAAGATCTCCATCTCGATGTCCGATAAGATTGTGACGGCTCTTGATACCGTCGGTGTAGAGGTCACCACACCATAAGCATTTACGACACCTAGGTACGTCATCTGGTTTCTTATCAATTCAACAATAAAACAAAACACTCATCAGCATTACAATGATTACACAAAGTTTTCATGAAGACTTCACATACCTGTCTGGGTCCGAGATGGAAATCTTTGGAGAAGTAAGCTTTGATGTGATCATGAATGACCTTCGGCTTTGCATCTCCTGAGGCTGGAATTGACGTGTTGTTTTGAACTTGATTCTGCACCTCAATATCAGAGCATTGATCGGGATCAATTCCATCAGGGACTTCATAATTCTACAATCACATGGCACATGAAACGATTAGTGAACAAATTCAAAAGTAAGCACAAGTTTCATACAAACGTACCTGTTTCTTCTTGATCTTTTGACGGGCTTTGACGTAGCACCTTGAGACTTAAAAGCTTGGCTTGTTTTCCGACCTCGTTTTCCATCAGTGCGTGAGGGAACACTACCAAATGATTCATCTGCTAACACCTCATTGTCTTCCTCGCATTCTTCATTGTCTTCAACTTCTACATCTTCTTCGTTTTCATAGTCCGCATCATCAGTGTCTTCATCCGCAACGGTTTTCGTAATAGTTGACTTTTGACGTCTATTAGCGGTATTGGATCTGGCTGAGGCTTGACTAGATGACTTTGTGAAGGGATTAGATTGAGATTTAGAACTAGAACTAGATGCTTTAGCTTTCTTCGATTTATTTCCTCGAGTCATTTTTGTAGATAATTGAACTGATAGACCAGGATAATTGAGCTGATAGACTAGGATGAAAAAGCACAGATAATCGTAGCTGAGATGGAGAAGGAAAGATAGGAAAGATGGGAATGCGTAGCACAGAAGAAGTCAGACAAGACATAGAATAGCAAGATAAGAACAGCTGAACCAAGACGTACGGATTGTTCACCCCAATCGATGAGGATTCTTTGTCGGATATCCATTGGATGATCCATCTACCAGCCATCTGGAGGAAAAATACTAGTAGATGGTGATGGGTTGACGGAGGATATAGATGACCCCAACCTGACAATACGTTACTTTATTTATCCGCGCAGTGTGCGCAGTTTGGCGCACTCTCACTGCAAGTGCGCTGCGGAAATCAGGCTATAGCTACGGTCACCCAAGCCCCTGCGCTGCATTTTGGCGCAGTGATGATTCCCCCAAAATCTACGGTGCTGGCGCGCAGCGTAGGCGCAGGCTGCGGCGCGCAGTCTGCGCGGCGCGTCAGGGGTTGGCTCTACGTTTGGCCCATACACTACGGATCAAAAGATTTGTAATCGTGACATGTTTTCCATCACCTGTTTCCAGCATGTTGTCCTCATATGTTGAAAACATCCCCAGTAAAAATGTAACGTAAACATACGTGATTAAGTTTCAAATATGTACGTTGTACATCAGGGAATCGTCGTGGAAATGTTTTTCTTACATTATAAAACCTTGACTGAACATACACTCAGTTCAAAAAGGAGTCGATCCGATGGGGTTATTTTTTTGAAAAATTGGTTACTGCACCCGCCTGCACGTTGGGGAACTGGGCTCGTCACGAGTTTGGGCTCAAGAACTCATCAAGGTGAGATGGTGATGAGGATGCATTACATCTTTGCATGCAAGGGAAGTGAGTGTACATACAACTTGTGGAGATCACAAACGAGACAAGAAATGAACCACAGCTTTTTATGGATCGGTGTATATAAAGGAGGCAGACTGAAAGGGTATCAATGAATGGAAGCTTGATTCGCTAGCAATTGCGACGCGATTGATCGATTGATCCGATTCTAGGTGACTAAAAAATCAAAAATTGAAGTGATACTTAGAACTTCTATGTATGAGGTCGAGCTGAAGCAGGAGACAAGGTTTATTGACCAAAAGCGAACCAAACGCTGCAAACGAGAGCGATGGAAATGATTGAGCGAGATGGGAAATGCAAAATGGGGGACATGTCAGCATCCAATATTTCATGACTTCATCGACTTAACACAGGTCTGAATATGTGGAGAATGGTGATGAAGAGAAAGAGAGGTCTTACCTGAAGTCGTATAGAAAGAAAAAGGAGTCAAAGAGTGAACAGATGTGAAAAGCAAGCTATGACTTTGCTGAAAGGTTAGTGATGCGAATTCAGCAAAGGTTTTCATCACTTGGTTTTTCAAAGTCAAGCCTCAGGTCTTGGTGCAGGCTTTTCAATCCGTTGGGGCAGTTTATGTTCTGGTGAGGTATTGAGATACCTCAAGAATATATGTTTTCAAATTATGATAAGAAATACATCAGCCTTACATATTTTCTACAAAAACACAAAATCCACATCACGATTACAAAACAGATTTGTCACTGCTAAGTAAGTCCCATGTTTCTCAAATGTCATTACTGGAGGTGTTTTGAAGACATATTTGCCCTTAAAGTTTGGACCGTAGTGTAAGGACTCAACCTCTGGTGGTCGTCTTAATCTTCTTCATCGATTGATCACCACTCGGATGGAAGGAGAAGATGTTGAATTACACATCGACTTTCTTCATAAAATCTACGAACAACTCGACTCCCTCATCACCGAGGAATCACCACTCACAGCCGATGAGATCTTCTCTATGTCCATCATGACCTCTCTACCTTCCGATTGGACTCCGGTGATCACTGCTCTTATGCAACGCTCAAGTGTAAACTCCGCTACTGTCATTAGGGCTATCAGGAATGAAGCCACCCGTCGTAAAACCTCTTCCAATCTGATGTTCAGTTCCGAAATAGCTGCTGCTAAAGCTAACGCTGCATCCAATCATCGACCACCTGTCTCGAATACCTCTAACTCCAACCAGAAACAACGTAACACCAAATTCTGTACGCACTGTGAACGAACTAACCACGAAGTGCAGAACTGCTGGATTTGACAAGCAGAAAGGGACAATCGTTCTTCAGGCATGTCTCGAGGTGGTTCCACCTCAACCAGAGGTGGAAAGAATCCTTCGTCCAGTCGATCCTCTCGACCGCCAACCAAGGCAGGAAAGACTTCCATCGTCACTCTCGATTTCAGTGATGATGAATCATATGTCATCGATGATGAGGTAGCTCGTTCTGCTAAAATAATCTCAGCCAACTCTACGTCTTCTACCTCGGCTTGGAACATCGATTCTGGGTGTTCTTTATTGATGACTCCTCATGACGATGATCTCTTCGACTTAGGTCGCACCAACAAAACGATCCAGTTGGCAGACTCCTCTTCTATCAAAGCCACTCACTCCGGTATCACGAGTCTTCAACTGGGTGATCTGAATCACTCTCATCGAGCGTTACTCGTACCGAGTCTTCAAGAACCTCTTCTCTCAGTCTCGTCAATGTGCGATGATGGATTTGTTCTTGTCTTCGACAAGGAAAAATGCTCCTTCTTTAAATCCAATACTTTCAAGTTGGATGGTCTAGCTATTGGTGAAGGTCATCGTAAAGGAAATCTTTACTATCTCCCATCCAAGGTAGATCTGTCCTACTCCAGCTCAACACTAGTCAAGAACACTGACTTATCTCTTCTCGAATGGCACAATAATTTGGGACACATAGGTTTAAAACCACTCAAGGCTCTTCTCAAATCTCACGAGATCGCTCCCTCTATCATGAATGAAATTGATGTTCAGCGTTGTGTAGTGTGTGTAGAGTCAAAGATGGCTCGACACTCCTTTAAATCAAGAGCTGGCTATCGTGCTTCAGAAGTGGGGGAACTTATTCATTCAGATGTCTGTAGTTTTGAAGTAGCTTCCCGTGAAGGCAATACCCGAATCGCTCCGCTCTAGATAGCTGTTTCGGAGCAATTTCGGAGCGGATTTGGAACCCGCTATGACCTCCGCAGTCCATAGCGGAAACTGCGCACCGAACTCGAGCCCCAGACTTTTCCATAGCAAAAGGACCGCTACGCAATGCCCCGGGACATCGGGTTCTCCGATATATAGCGGACATCATGATCCAAGGGGTGGGTAGAGGGTTGTCACCCCACCCCTTCACTAGATCGACGCCTCACGCCACCCACCTTCACCTCTTTTGATCTTAGATGACCACTTCACCTGTCTTAATTGGTCCTAGTCCATCACCACCTCCACGGCCAATGGAACACAACCCCTGGAATACATTTCGAGGGCCAAAATGTGGTCCAATCGACTACCAAGTTGTATTAGTAGTGATCTTTTGGTCAGTGAGATTCTATCCCTCATCTTTGATTGATTCAATCAAAGATACTTACTTGTTCTTTTCTCGTTACCCACTCAAACAGTTATTACTTCCATCATAATTGTAACCTTTTGCTCATATCGTATATATCGATGGCTATCTCAAAAACCCCTTCTACCCAATCCATCTCCAATACTCCTAGTCTTCAGGTTCCTAGTTTACCAAGTTCTAGATCGAGAACTCTTAGGCCACCAAGCCCTGCACGATCACAGCCAGGATTTGTGGCGACCCCATCAGATTCACGGACCACTCTGATAGTTCCTTCTTCGGATGGTGACCAATCTCATCCTCTTGCTGATCGGCCAGCATCACCTCGACCGCCAACCAAGAAGAAGGTCAGCAAAGCTCCGGTTCCAGCTGCACCCAAACCGAATGCGAAAGGCAAAGTAAGATGAGTCAAGATGACTCTATCAACCACTCGAAACTGATATCAATTTTTCTAGGCTCGTTCTTCAACCAGTAAGCGAGCAAGATCACCATCAGGCAATTCCAAGGGTGGCTCACCTTCAGTCCGACCAAGCAAGAAGGCCAATACGGATGTAAGTTTAATCTTAATATCTACTACTTACAGTCGATTTGACCTAACTTGTTCTATGATCTGTAGGCCTATGAGGTGCCCGAAGAGGTTAACTTAGATCAAGATTCGGATATCGAGTTTGTTGGAACGAAAGAACCTGGCTACATGGAAGTTCGAAGCGATCACGTTCAAGAACTCCTCAAGTTTTTCGAGCCTCCAGTGGTAAGAGTTTCACACTTACTCGCTCAATTGTTGACTTCCATCTACCCCGTTATCTCTTTTCTTTACATCTTTCTTGATTTTTGTTTAGCACAGCTGATGTTGTCTTGCATTTGATTCATTCAATATAAAGGGTCGCAGTTTCAAGTGTAGGTTCTGCAAGGTCACGTTCTTGAAACATCCCACATCGTACTGGAACCTCTGGGGCCACCGCAACGGGAACGAGTCCCGGCCTGTGTGTAAGATGCGCCATAAGGCGATCAAATCCGGTCTCATACTTCCTCCGACATATGACGAACAGATGGCGGCAGAAAAGAAGAAGAACTCCACTTTGGACTCCTTTGTCAATGGACCGGTTTTTTCAGTCGACCTGCTGAACATGATCCTCGTGATCTGGATCGTTCGACATGCGCTCCCATGGATTCGCTTTCAAGACCCGGCCCTGTGTGCTGCGTTCTACTGTGTCAATCGCGGAGCTGTAGTTCGATCGACTGCTTGGGCGACTAAACAGTCAGTCCATCTGTTTGCAGGTTTACACCACAAGGCGCTCAACGACTTGAAGGTAAGTAAATACATATTATCTCTACATGTAGTACTTAAACTGATCTAATATTGGAATCTCAACAGGAAAACAAAGGTAAATTCTGTCTCGTCCACGATGTTTGGACCACCAAAGGCAATCGCTATGCCTTTGTTGGAGCAACCGCAAACTACATCGACAACGATTGGCAATATCGTTCGACCCATCTTACACTCAAGATGGTGGGATGGCGACATTTCGGGGCTCTGCTAGCCAGGCCCGTTGGGCGTTTCTTGATACGTCATGATCTTCATAAAAAGATGAGTCCTCTTACTCATATCTCTTTCACTTATCGGTTTCTCTTTTCTTTCAAACCATTGTTACCTCATGCTGACCTATGTTTGTATTGTATTTACATCTTAGCGCAGACTACAGATAGCGGTGGAAACAACTCCACCATGGCAGCTGAGCTCCAAAGAATGTTTAACAAAGCTGAAGATCCGGTTCACTGGTGTAGCCAAACTCATCATGTGCGATGTTATGCACATAAACTCAACCTGGTTGTTGGGCACGGTCTCAAGGCCCTCGGCCAGAAGGTAAGCAATGGGAAACCTTCTATACCCCATGGTGTGGCTCTTCCGATCCCTGGTCTAGAAGTCAACGATGGCGAAGACGACATCGAGTTCCATGCTTCTGACACCGAATCCGAGGGCGATGAAGGATTGCCTGAGTACACTGACGGTGTTGATGACGAAGACGATATAATTGATGACTCATCTTTATCACCTTGTGATAAAGATGATCTCGTCGCAGCCGCACTTCACAAGGTCAGTATCCCTCTCTGGAATCAATCTCATAGTTGATCGATGCTTATCATGTTTATTATGTAGGTTGACGCTGTCTCTGGACAGATTGCCAGTAGTGCCGCCCGAAGAAACGACTTTAAAACACGTGCCACTCGAATGGGATACAATGGCCGAATGTTGAAAAGGCCATGCAAAACGCGATGGAACAGTCACTATGAGAGTCGAAAGATAGCATGTGAGGCACAGGAGGTCAGTCTCTTTTTATTTCAAAGTTGAATTTAATTTTTCATTTCGAATCACTCAAAATCCATCTTTTTCCTTGCAGGTAATCAATTTGATGATTGCTGCCGATAGAAAGGCGTGTTTTTTTAAAGGTGTCACAATCTCAGCTTCAGAGTGGCATGCTGTCGAAATGGTAAACAAGGTTTTGAAGGTAAGTTTTCCTTCAAAAGTTTGGTTATAATGTTTTGTTCATTGACTGACTGATCTGACCGCTTTGGATGGGCAGACTTTTGTTGATGCTACAGCTCGAGTAGAAGGGGATGGGCCTACTGGCTGCATCCTCTTGGCTGAATATAAGCGCGTAATCAAAGAACTCCTCGATATTCAAAACGAAGCTTTCATTTTCCCTTCTCTTGACAAGGCCATCGATGTCATGGTCAAGTGGCTGACCGAATATCAAGACGAGGCGGCCAACTGTGACGCGATAGCCCTGGCAACCATCGTCAACCCTCGCTTTTGAGTCAAGTTCTTCAACCTTCATTATCCAGATCACGAAGAGTCATCGCAGCTGCTTATTGAGGATGCCTTCAAATCTGCCATTGATGAGATCAACATTCACCGTCACGAGCCAACCCCACCACCAGAAGATACTAACGAGCCTACAGTCTCAGAGTCCGATGACTTTGATGTGTTTAGAACATCTGACACCGGTCCCAGTAAGAATCCGACTTCAGAGCTGGAAGATTACTTATCTGGTAAATTCCCTATCGGTAAAGGTGAAACTCCTCTGCAATGGTGGAAGGTATGTCCCATCCTTATCTTATTTCTCACCCTTTCTGAGGATACTAACCTACTTTATGACCAATAGGAACACGAAACCCACTTCCCTATCCTCTCGTCAATTGCTTGCAATTACTTAGCGATTTCCGCCACATCATGTGCATGCGAGCGGACTTTTTCAGCCGCTGCCGATGTGTGTACACCTTCAAGAGGCAGTATGCTCCCAAAAACTATGGAGCGACTTGTTGGATCTCAAGCGTGGTTGAAGGAGGGAATCGTCCCTGATGGGGTGTTTGAAGAAGCTGCCAAAGCGCTTCAATCTTATATGCAAGCATTGGTAAAGAAGCAATCATCGGGAAAGATGACCCGATAGGTCCATCAATTTACTTTCATCGAAAGAATTTCTTTTTATACAATTTCATTTCTTACACGTGTTCCTTCCTTAAAGTGACTCAAGTCTCACCTTGACTCTGAGTTTTCTTATTATACATGTTTCTCTTGCTTCTGATGTCTCTATGAAAACACGTCCTACTCTCCTACGTATCTAGCCCTATGGTCACGTACAAATATATTTGAAATACAAAATTTTTGTTTGGTCTTCCTACATCACCGCTAAGTGCGCTATGTAGCGGGAATTGATCAATTCCTCCGCTCCGATACCTGGCAAGGATTTTTTCCATTTTCATAGCGATCTCGGAGCGGAGCGATTCATAGCGCCCACTCCGAAACGATATGAAAATGGACCAAATTTCATATCGTTTCGGAGCGATTCGGGTATTGGTGAAGGCTTCAAATACTTCGCTACATTTATCGATGATTTTTCTAAATTTACAATTATCTATCCTATGAAATTAAAAAGTGATACGTTTTCTTGCTTTAAAGCGTTTCGTGCAAAATTTGAGCTTAGACTATCGCGTCCCATCAAGAAGTTCCGAACTGACAACGGTGGTGAATATATATCAAAAGAATTTCAGAGTTACCTATCAGAAGCTGGTATAGATCATGATCCAGGTCCACCTCACTCTCCCGAACTCAACGGTGTCTCTGAACGAACTAATCGAACCATATGTAATCACATTCGTTGCTCTCTGTCCAGTTCCGGTTTACCAAAATCATACTGGGTTGATGCTTTACGGTACCTTGCTCATTCTCTGAACTCTATTCCCTGCAACACACCAGCAGGCTTTCATTCTCCCTCTTCTCTCGTTTCTATTTCTCCAATAAACCTATCTAAAACTCATCCTTTTGGTTGTGAAGTATATTACAAAATTCCTGAGGCAAATCGTCGAAAACTAGATCCAAAAGGTAGTAGAGCAATCTTCCTATCCTACTTACCAGATGGAAATGGCTATAACGTCTGGGATATCGCTCGTGCTAAACTTGTTAAAACATGTGATGTTATCTTTAATCACGAAATTTTTCCATCCATTAAATCCAATTCTCTCAGTCCCTCTTCTAATGCTTCTAATCTGAATGCAGACATACCCTGGCCAGTACGTGGTAGAACTCTTCCTTCTCTAAAACATTGTCGTCTGTCTGAGTCAATTCATAACCCGGCTAGACGTCCTATCTCCCCTTCTAGCTTTAGTCATCTACCAGATATTTCTCCTCTTCCTGCTACTCCCTCTACGAAGAACGTTCCAAATCAGTTTCCTATTCCAAAACCGTCTCCATTTCTTTCTCCTAAAAATGTTCTTCCTAATAATTCAAATTTGTCTACAAATGATTTCCCTCCTCTTTCTCATACTAGCAACTCTCCGTCTGCATCTAATGCTCCGCCTAGACCTTCGCCTCCACAATCCATAGTGCCACAACGACGTGTTTCTACTCCCCCGTCTCGTTCTCCTCCCAAATCAAAAATCCAATGTACTACGAATCTTTTACAATCCACCTCTGAATCCTCTACATCTCTTAATACAAACACAAATCCCTCTCTTATTTCTCCCTCTCCTGTTCCGTCTGTTCCTGCCATTTCTTCTGTTCCGTCTAAAAATCCAACTCCGTCTTTACCACCTCGTCGTTCCACTCGAACTCGGAATGCTCCCGATCGACTTGGAAATTTTGTCAACTCCGCATCATCTCCTACCGAACAAGTATCTGATACTCCGAAAACATGGAAACAACTTCAACGATCTCCTAATAAGGAGAAGTGGTTAGCTGCGGCTGATGCCGAATTCTCTTCTCTCATGGGCATGAACACTTGGAGGTTGGTACCTCGCCCGGCAAAACGAAAAATCATTCGCTCGAAATGGGTCTTCAAAATCAAGAGACGGGTAGATAACACAATTCTCAAACTCAAAGCGCGGTTGGTAGCTATGGGTTATTCTCAAGTGGAGGGCATTGATTATGATGAAGTCTTTGCCCCTACCACTCGTCTCGAGACGCTACGTCTGGTTCTGTCTATGATGGCTACCAGGAATTGGAAGGGTCGACAAGTCGATATAAAGACGGCCTTTCTCAACGGGCATCTCGACGAACCTGTGTACATGAATCAGCCACCTGGTTATGAAGATCCTCTCCACCCTGACTGGGTGTGTGAGGTTACTCGTTCAATCTACGGTCTCAAGCAGTCTCCTCGTCAATGGAATAAGGAGCTTCATTCTGTTCTCATTGCTTTAGGTCTCACACAATCAACTCATGACCCAACTCTCTACTTCCAACTATCGAATGGAAAACTCGTAGGCCTTGTCACATGTCACGTTGATGATCTCTCGGTGGTTGGTCCGGATTCATTCGTAACATCATTTATCGCTCAATTATCTTCTCATTTTGAAATTTCTTCAAACGATGAACTCCACCATTTTCTCTCTCTGGATATTCGCCGTGATCAGGCAAAACGACTAGTCTTCATCAATCAAGCTCACTATATCAAGGATTTGCAAGATAAATTCCTACCTGACTCTCACATCACAGTTCACACTCCCACCGATGGATCATTCAAAGATCTCGTACCTCGTCAACCTTCCGAACAGCCCTCCTCAGGTCATTTCCAGAGTCTGGTCGGCGCTCTGCTATGGGTTGCGCAATGCACGAGAGCTGATATCTCGTTTGCTGTCAGCCGCCTATCTCAATTTCTCAGAGATCCATCCGAGTCTCACTGGCGTGCAGGTCTTCGAGTTCTAAACTATCTTATCTCGACCTCTCATCTCTCCCTTACTCTTGGAGGTGATCCTTCCATCTCTGGCTACTCCGATTCCGACTGGGCAGAAGACCGCCATGATCGACGATCCACCACGGGTTATTCTTACCGCTGGGGCAGTGGTCCCATCTCGTGGAGAACTAGGAAACAGGCTACTGTATCGCTATCCAGTACTGAAGCGGAGTACAAAGCTTTGTCGGACTCGTGTCGTGAGGGTCTCTGGCTGGGTAATCTCCTAGCAGAGCTTCATCTTCGTCCTCCCTCGGCTATCCCTCTACACGTCGACAATGAGGGTGCGGAAGCTCTCGCTAAGAATCCTCAACATCACTCCCGTACTAAACACATACACACTCGCTATCATTTCGTACGGGAGTGTGTGGCAGATAATTCAATTTCAATTCATCATGTGGCATCTAAAGACATGCTTGCAGATATGCTCACAAAGCCTCTCAATCGTGTTCTCTTGCAATCACACAGAGAGAGGTTTGGCATCGTGTGATATTTTTTTTCTCTCTCTCTTTATTTTTTTTTGTTATTGTTAAAATTTTTTTTTACTTGTTGCACGCAAGGGGGGGTGTTGGGATAGTCATGTTTTTCTTTCTCGAGTCCTGTCTACAGTCCTGTGAGACTATCCTATGACAACTGTCCTGCGTTGACATATAACTTACATTTCATTATTTCTCATTTCATATTAATCTACATACGTGTCCTTTACATAATATTTCATTTCAAACATTTCATTTCAGTTTCGTGTGCTTTGCAACCTGTCAGTCATGTGATACTACAACTTGTAATTTCACTATATAACCTCCCTGGAACAGCTCAGGAAAGGTGCTTCTCTCTTCACCTTTCCTTTATCCTTTGCTCTCGCTGTTCCAGGTAGGCTCTAGCTTTTTCTCTCTTCTCTTGCATAGTTGAAATAACAAGTTATTTACCTTTCCTTTATCCTTTGCTCTCGCTGTTCCAGAGTTCACAAACTCAACAGTGTTTACCAGCAGTTTCTTCTTAACACAATCATGAAGGCAAAATACGTCTTAGTAGTACTAATGGCGGTCTTAGTAGTGGTGGTGAATAATTAGACATGGCTGATGACACACTGTATAAAAATGGGTAAAAAAACATGTTTGCTTGGTTTGTTTGTTTCTCCAAAAGGAAGTTTGATGTCTTTGATGGACCTCAAAGTCTTCCAAATCCTTGTACTACATGAGATTAATGGCCTTGGTACAAAGAGTTACAAGTCAACAAGTTTGGAGAAATGAGAAACATATGAATCATTGTATATTGATTGAACGGATAAGATTGGCAAATGGGGATTGAGTTTAGTGAATCCAAATCTGCAGAGACCACGAATAAAGACGCTGGAGCAGGCAGTCTGAATCGGGATAGAGCACTACTCGGCCACTCTTCAAGATTGTTCTGTGCTGTGAAAGTAAATGAGAGATCAAGAATGGTAAAAAGGTATTTAGCAGTGTAGGGGATGGGGACTGGTCAGGTAAGATTTCTTCTTTCACCAACAGTTACATACGAAGACCTGGAACGGTCAAGAGGTTGAGAAAGCCATTGTACGAAGTTAGGCAATTCCTCATGATACCACCAGCTCCCCAGGCCCATTCCACAACTAGCTCAGCTAGGGGTTTGAGGACTTTTATGTCCCTTTATGCTAGCTTGGAGTTCACAAACCAAGAGCTGACAGTATGTGCTACACGCCATGGGGGGTAGGTGTTCTCTCGTCTGTGACCTCTTATGTTGGGTGGGTGGGTCGGTGCAATTTTTTTTCTTATCACTTAAACAAACAGCGAGCTGAGAATTGAGGTTGAATGCTGTTGCGGCTGATGAGTCTGAATCTCGGAGAGCATCGTGTGATCTCTCCGGCGGATGAGTTTCTTCGCTCGTCCCTTGGATTCACACCCCGGGCCCCGGTTGGGCTCCTCAGCCCCGATAACCCCCATGGGCTTATGAACCAAGATGTCGATTCTGACAAACAAGTTGTTGAGATATTTGTGGAGCGCAGAGGAATAAAGATCATCCCAGTAAAACAGGTCATAACAAGGGCGCCGGTGAACATGAAGTAGCAGCTGTTGTTTTCACTCAGGTTGGAAATCAGCCTAGAAGCTGACGGGGGATTTGTTGTCGCTGCTGCCTTTGATGGAATCTCAGTGTTGAGAGGAAAGACATAATGGATCATTCAAGATGGGTTGACTCTTTTCAGAAAATTCTCTGATTCGAGAGCAGCAGAAGCGGAGAAAGAGATCTGTCACGTGGCTTGGTGGGCCCTCGGTCTCCATTTACCTGGGTGTCCACAGATCCCTGCCTCCTTGATCATAGGAATAGTTAAGCAGGGAGATGCCTACACAGGATCATTTCGACTCTCTTCATGATTCATCAGATACGGCGGGAGTAACGATCGAATGTTGAGAAGGTAAACGTCGACCGAGAATGATTGAATTGAGCTCTTCGATAGTGATAGGTAACCTGAGCGTGAAGAAGAAAGCGAGTTTCTCGTGATCTCCTCATAAGTTGATTAACCTATACAATTTACAAACAACGGCTTTTTCTTCACGCACAACAACTGACTTATGACTGCACCATCAAAGTGATAAAAGAGATATAAAAGGCGTGCTAGTTTGCGTACTTTGGCTCACCATCCAACTCATCATACATTTCTAACCAAATCCATCAGATCTTTGCTACTACATTTTCCACAGAAATACTCATCATGAACTGCTCTATCTTCTTCTTAGCTATCTTGGTTTCTTTCCAAGCTATCATGGCTGTACCTACTTCTCTAATTCCTCGGGTTGAACAAGAGATTGGAGGAGATACACCTAATAAAATTCAAGAAAGATGCTACGGTAGTTTTTATGGAAACTGGCTTCCAGGATTTGGCTTAACAGCCAGTGGCCTTTATACTTGTCCGTTTACTAGAGTATTTTACAATAGTATCGTGTCAAGTCTTGGCTATGGTGTTTGTAACACTTATGTGAACAACTTTTCATGGGGAAATTGTGATGTTATGGGTAACTGCCTTACTGCGTATACTAGCTTTCAAAACCTCTGGACCCCTGTAGGCCTTCGTCTACTGGCGGATCAATATCTCAAGCAGGTAAGCTGCCCGTCCATGTTCACTACACTACAAAATATCATCTTACCTTGCTTGTTCCATTTCACTTTCAGAACAAAGAGCAATCTTGAAATATGAAAATCCCACTTCAATTTGAGAAGAATTCTTTATGGTGTGTTCTTGTTATCACAGTTGACTATGTCTTTGGCCACAATCTAACAACTTTCATTTTCCAGTGCTCTCTATCTGCACCCTGTTTGCTCTTAGTTTGGCCGCTTCCTTCAGCCTTGTTTCCTACTTTGTTATCTGGTTAACACAATCCAACGAGTGTTTGCTAGTATTGTTTATTTCACTGTAACTCAGGCTGGTCCTTTGTTCACGTGTGACCGTAATGTGACCGCATACATGTTGTCAACACTACTTTCTTATTTTCCTTTCCAAAATGCATCACTCTATGGTAGCACACTTTTTGGTGCTACATTGATGAAATGAGTACAGATGGGCCCACATCCCAAGCCAAGTGCAAGCGCACACCCTTTCATAAAGTGTTCCCTCCCTTGCATAGTCCACTACTATATCTGTAGGGGAAATTTGTGAGGGGGAGATGGTGTCTTATGACCTAACACCTAGTTTTACTTGATTAATTATATTGTCACAAGAATAGGAACCCTACTCTGGGAATCTTTCTGATTTCCTCTGTGTAGGAACAGTGGGGTCCTTCACACTGTGAACATTATGCATTATCCCCAAGTAGGAATTGGAAAATGATTAAGATGATAGTTTGACATGAAAAGATATATCACTGCACACCTGAGCAATAACACCCACACTACGTATGTGCATCCAGCTGAGTAAATAGGTGACTATCATGTACATACAGTTCTGCTCAGCTATCTGCTCATCAGGATACATGCATCATATGTAGTACATGCTGTAACTTTTTTTGCTTTGACAAAATTTTCACAAACATTGACTACATATATCTCCATAGCTACTCAGGCAATACTCTTGAAGCAATCTGTCAGTAACGTGAAGGATGCTACATGAAGTTTGTTGGAACCAAACTATTACATTACATTTCTTATTGATTTCTCTTACTCTGTTTTCTTTCTATCTATTTTGTTTGTGCACACAATGTAGTTTGTCCAATGTTTTACTCAAAACCTTTTGTCTAGCTTAACCTAACCACAATTTGTACCGCTTGATCCAGCCTATCAAATTCCTGATCTGAGGAAGTTTCTTTTTCTTCATCATTATTAACTTCTTCAACCACAACACCTCATCATCAACATATCTCCGGATCAACACTTCTCCGATTAGACTGTTTGACTGGCTTTTTGTTGTTCTTGATCTGAACAGGGATCAGAGATCCCTTTAAAGTTTGGTCAATGAAATTGCACCAAAACTTTGGCTTGGTCTATGTAGTCGATTTTCAGTATGATTTTGCAAACCAAAATCAGTTACAGTACATATTACATACACTTCCATCAGTTCTTAGTGTGCACTGTCTCAGATGCTTTATTTATGTGTGTTTTATTGCCTAGTTTTTATTATACATACTTACATAATTAAGTATCTATTATATACCATCACCATACGCACATAAGCTCCAATCTAATCTTGAAGTCTCTGTGTGTTACCTTCCTCTCAAGAGTCAGGTATCACGTGTTTGGGGGGGGCCTAAGGCCGTGGACTCCCTGGATAGGGTGGTTCTCTGCGCGGCGGGTGAAGGGATGGGTGGGAGGACAAAACAAATTTTTGTTGTGATGAGACAAGAAAACAGTGGTGATTTTTTCTTATTGAAAGTGAGATTGGGAGATAGTGGTAATTTCAAGGACAGAGATTTTCTACTGTCTGTGTGTGCTCTTTGATACTTCAACTGGAGAACTCAGGGCTGGGTTCTCTCGGGGCTTTCATCTTTGGGGCCGCTATCTCCAATCTCTTATGGAAATCTCTGGGTACCACCGTGCCTTTGGGCACCCATAACATTCACGCATCCAGAATCCAGATCACAGATAACTGAGCAGAACTGTATGTAAATGATAGTCACCTACTTACCCAGCTGGATGCACATATGTAGTGTGGGTGTTATGGCTCAGGTGTGCAGTGATAGATCTTTTGATGACAAATTACAATTTTATTAGCAAGCGCTTGCAGAAACAAAGGGTCAGTATCTTACCCTGAAAACCAACATTACAGGTTCTTGCCTAAGCTTGTGTTTTGTTTTGTTAGTATTGCAAGCCTCTCAGTGCCACCTACTTCAAACTTCTCAAACATGTCAAGATCAAAGCATTGAAGGTATTTTATTCACATTGTACTTTGGTATTAGCTCTACTTAAACAGCATGGTTAAACTGACTCTTTTGTGTTATTCATCAAGGCATGGCCTTTTGTAGAAGACGTACCTACATACATCTTTCCCTTCCTCAAATCTTCTACCAATGTCCCACGGAATGGGCTATGTGCCTTTGCTGCTGTTGAAGTATCCCTTGGACAACAGGCTAAGGACACATCCATTCTTTGAACGCAGATCTCAGTACATCTGAAATCCAGGTATGACTGGTACAAGAAAAACTTACCCAAATTTGGCAATGACAGCTTTGATATCAACTGTATTGAATCAATCCTTGAATCAACGGCTGAAACCGTAGGTCCAGATCTATGGTTTCCCATGCCACCTGGGGATTCATCATAGGAAACACTTTTAACCACCCCGTGGTATACTACAACTCCAATGATGCTGTCAGCCCTAGGTACATATGTATGTACCCAAAGACTAATTTGTAACATATAACCAACCCTTAAGAGACTTAATTACAGGTACATAAAGCTTAGAGAATATTCTTAACATGTAATAAAAGGACCCTTGAAAGCGCCTACTGAGGCGTCTGATGTAAAACCCGACATCCTGTTGGCGAGGTTTTCGGGCACTAAACATCACATTCAAGAGACCTACAGTAGTGCAAAATGTGCGCGAGATAAAAGAATTTCATTTGAGCTAGCTTTTAGCCTTGTAGCACCTATACTTCCTGAGATAATTGGATGTAGCGGTCAAAAACAGCCTCAAAATCGAATGTTGGGATCAGGTCTCCAAGGCACAAAATTTTTTTGCACCAATCGATTTTGCGCCCGATTGAGCAAAGTTGAGAGCCGCGGAGTAGGCGTGTTTGATAGCCCTACTCTATGCGCATCTTTTGAAGTGCTCTGGACCTTGAGAGAAGGAGTGGTGTGTTGTGTAGAGCCCAAAAACTGCAAAACAGGTTTCATCAGACGCCTTGGTAGGAGCTTTCCAGGGTCCTGTAATAAATCATCTACAAACACTAATTACATATACATGTACACTCAAACCCACATGTAATATGTAATAAGACACCAATTTCACCTCATAACTCAGTGTCAAGAGTTAAAATGCTTATACTACATAATATACTTAACACATACATGTAATGAAGCATAAGTAGCAATAATAATAATAATAATAATAATAATAATAATAATAATAATAATAATAATAATAATAATAATAAATAATAACCCTGAACCATTGTAGTGATATGAACAAATATCACTACAGCTAGATTTAGAGAGTAGATTATATAATCCTTCCCTCTCTCAGCCTTCAAGCAGATTCCCCAAAGCTTTTATTACACATCACTTTTAAAGAACAACTTTAAAGGTTAATTGAAGTTCATAAATAAGACTAGTGATTTACTTCATTACTTTGAATAGCTTCCTGACTAAACTAAGTAATACACCCTTCACTTTTCTGGATCCTCTACTTTCCCCAAGTAGAATCAAAACTAGGTTTGTGAGCTCAAACAACTCAAAGGGTAGTGGCTTATATACAAGTACTTAGGTTGGTGACCATAAGAACAACCAGTTTGAGATTGAATGAAAGCCTTGGATCCAGCTCTCATTAATTTTAACTCTTATAATTATAATTCATAACCTCTTTTTAAAGAGTCAACTAACTGTAGTCTGTCTGGATTTGTCCAAACAGACTGGTACTGTAGTTCTCTTTGCCTTTCTTTTCTTTTCTTTATTTCATGTTGTACTTACCACATATTGAAATAAAGAAATTGTTTTATAATACCCAATTACCCAATTCCCAACTTTAGTGAGCCTGGAGTACTCCAAAAGAGTACCCTACCCCCACATGCACTCACTCTGAGTTTTCTACAACTGCACCAATCTATTTTTGAACTGAAGAAGGTTTGTTTAATTATTCTCAAATGCACGTTTCTCTTTTTGAGGTACTAATTTGTGCAAATGATCAAGAAATTCAGAGGAAACAGTTTGGCTTATTAGGGCTTGTGGTCACCTGTGCTACACATTGTGGCCCGGGGGCCTGGAATTGCATGATTTTTTGGCCCGGGGAAAGAGAGGTGGGAGAGCACTGTGGGTGGCCACACTAGGCGCTGAACTATCCCACTGTGATGCTCCCCGCTCCCCTGCAAGATAAAAAGATAACTGTGTTGTAGAGAAATTAAAGTGCACCACATGGAACTTAACCCCCTGTTTGACAGAAGGGTGGTGGGCAAGAAATTGGAATCTTAATTTGGATATAACTAATCAAAAGAGAAAATTTTATCTGTACTAATAATGATACTGGAAATTTGAAAATAAGTTGATAAGTCTTTTTAGGATTTTTTCAAACACAATTTTGAAATGATAGGTAAGTGAAAACAACTGCAGAAAGAGGATGAGAGGAAAACATTGGACTGTGTTAGATTTTTTTGGCACAACAAGACTCATTGGGGGAGTCTGTCAGTAGCCTTTGGTGCTCCTCTTTTGAGAGTAGCTCGCGCTGGTGACCCTTCCGCCTGTGTGACATTTGCCGTTACACAGTTTCCACTTTGTTAACATCCCTGCCAACCTCGGGGAATAAGATCCTATTAAAGAAGAAAAATTTAAAAGCAATGGTGAATGAATCATCAAAAGCTGAGGGGAAGCAGATCAAGAGAAAGATTGAGGAAGATGGTGCATAATTCATTACAGGTTTCAATGAAATTTTTGGCATTGTATCAAGCTCAATTACTAAATCTATTTTTGAAAATGGCAGAGTCAGAATGGATCAGCTGTTGTCTTGACTTTTATTGACTTCAAACTCAAACTTTAATGCAATGAAATACAATTTGAATACAGAAATGACAACTGAATTTGCATGAGTTAGTCTTAATTTCTTTTATCACTCAAAATGTTCTTTAGTTCAGATGAATCTTTCAACTTTTGTTCTTTGGGTCAGAGGTTTTCTTTGATTTGATCAGCAGATTGACCTGTGTTTCTCACTCTCATCTAAGATCCTGATTGTCTGATTCAACCTTTACAGTTTCCGATCAGCTTCTTTTGTTGTCTTTTCTAAACACAATTAGTTGTATGCAAGGTATATCAACACCTATGATATAATTGAGAGTTCTCAAAGACCATCTGATAGATAAAGTAGTTGTAGTAGAACAGAATTATAAGAGTTGACGGATTTTTTGCCTTTTGTCTTGTAAGTTGACCTCTGTTTTTAACAGAGGACTATACCTCATCTCATTGTTTGGAAAGACAAAAAATGGCAATTGATGAGGATGAGATATTTCTAAGAGTGAACTCCAATGCATTTGAAATTTCAATTGCCCACAGTTTTAAATTCCCTAATGAAGTTGGGAGATATTATGAGAAATTGATTTTCATTTTTGCATATCCAAGGAGTTGGTTGCCTTTGTAATCCTCCTTCTGTGAGATCTCTATCTAATTTCCAGAATTAGCCTCAATTTACATTATCTTCATCTCATCTCACCTTTCATATTTTGCAATTATTGCTAAAAAAGTCAGTCCAATATCAAATTAAACTCACACAACCCTGGGATTAACTGGATGAGCTACATTTGTGCCAAGTCATTCATCAAATCAAAAGATAACATCCCATTTATTGATGATAAGACCCACAATTATGAGGTCAGGGTTTCTCAAGGATCTTAAATCATTTGGTAACTCATCAAAATTTTCTACATAGGCCTTTACACGAGGCACGAAATGTGAAGTTAGTCCATGAAGGCGTGCACCAGAATAGATGACGGATAGGAGTGAGAGTTATGAGTAACATGTCATCCTAACCCAGGAAGAGGAATGTCATATTCTTTTCTCGAGAGAAGCGGGATTACGAGAGTAATACATAATCAGATTAAATACGTCACGATATTGGAAATGAAGGAATAAACGGAGGTTATGATGACATATAAAGCATCAAAAAGGGAGAAGCACCTTCCTCCCTTTCCCTCCCATTTCCTCAGTTGTCTCTTTTTTAATCTCAGTCATCTTTCCATTTTACTGCACTGCATTAACTATCATATTATCCAGATTCCATATTACTATAAGAATTTGAGTTAAATATCAATTCCTCCCTAAATTGATTTAAGTTCACTACAATCCTTTAGGTTGTTGAGGAAACTTTTTTGTTCTGAATTTTTAGTCGTTTTACAAAGAATATACTATAGTTTCATTGGTTCGATTTGGATAATCCCTTTCTAAGTAGCTCCAATTCTAGTCTCTACCTGCACTCCATTCATAGGATAATTGTTGCCGTAACTAGCATAGTGACCTCTCTACGTTTACACATTCTTCATTACTATATTCGCATCGTCTTCAATTCACAACCATCGGTCGAATAATCATCCTTCAAATGGCCAACAACCAGTCCACTAGTCGAGTAACCCGTAGTGCTAGAGGAGAGGCTGTAGAAGAGGGAACGGTTATCCTCGCACCCCCCTCTTCAAACACCACCGTGCCACCCGCGGCTCCAGCGGATGAATTGGAAGGCACAGATGATCCAATCGACGATCAGTTGGACGGTGAAACGATTGAGGAACATGGACAGCTACGTAGGTGAAGAAGGAGTGAAAGGTGAAGAGGAGGAGGAGGATCAAGAATCTCAAGAGGAGGATTCAGAGGACGACACGTACAACGCAGAGGACAACTATGGAAGTCCCGATTCTTCATCTTCAGATGACTCTTCAGGTTCATCAAACTCGGACTCAAGCGAGAAGGGAGACGAGTCCTCGGATGAGGATTTATCATTGTCTGGTTCTTCCGATAGTTTGAGCGATTCAGACGATTCGAAAGAAACAGTTAAAGGAAAGAAGAAACGTAAGGCATACCTTTTTGTGTTATTTTCCTCCAGCTCCCATAGTTCGAGCGCCCCACTTTAAGGGAAGAGACTTCCTAGTCTATAGGCTACACAAAACAGCCCATTTCAAACATCTCCCATTGGTCGAGATTGGCTTCTAACAGCCTTGCGTGTTTTCTCAAAACATAGGTGCACAAATGTCCATCGAAGCAATCGATAAGATGATTGCGAAGGCTCTTAGAGCGAAGGAAAAGGCAAAGGCCCTCTTAGCAAAAGAGAAAGCCCCTCCTAGAGGTACGCAGAAAACACTATCTGAATCACCCCGTGGTCTCATCCCAAGAAACTAACGTCCGATCCAACTGGATGGGGGAAAACCTTCTTTGTCGTCACTAGACAGGAAGACAGTGACTAAACATGGGAAACAAGCATGGTCCTCAAAGATCAAGTCTTCCACCAACAAGAAGAGGATCAAGAAAGAAAACGGCATTCGTTTTCAAGAGGGAGCCCCTTGCAAATCGTCCCTTCCTACTCTCCAACCTTATTGGGGAGAAGCGATGAAGAACCTGTCTGATAATGTCCCTCTTACCGTTCTGAACCCAACGTTTGTGCAAAAGGACAAGGTTGAAAGTAGGAAAAACCAACCCGCCACTTCTTCATCTAAGAATAATCGTAACCGAGGTCTCACTCCCCCATCCGAATATGCAATGACTTTCGGAGAATGGGTAGATGGTATCACCTTGTTGAGAAAGTACCTGAAGAAGATGTATAACTTCTTGATCTTGTCCGATCAACTGAAGGGTCATGTTAAACATGTCAAAGACATCAAGTAAGACAGTCTAAATAAGAATTAAAATTCCACTTAACTGATGAATAAATTCACAGGGACGCTACGGAATGTTGGATGGTTGCGCTCCGGTATGATATCTTGTTTAGAGAGCAACTGTTTGGTCATAGGGGTAAAGGAGTCCCAGTCCCGGATGCTAGTATCTACGTGGAAAGTATTGAGAGAGCGGCGAAGGAGAAAGCGACTCGGCATGGTGAACTCACTTCGGGGAATGAGAATCCATACGCTAAAGGAGCTCGATTCGAGCATCGTGATCCTATCACGGGCATTTGGGAAGAGTGAGTACCTGTCATCCGGGTATCACGACGAGAAAAGACGGTTTTTTAGTTCTGACAAGAACCAATGTGCTTCGTGAAGATCATCTACCACTCTGGCCAAGAAGCGGAAACGCTCCTCAACCCGACTGAACTCGTCATCTGGCCACAGGCGAGCCCCCCGCTTACCTAGAGCTCCTCGTCTCCCAGACATCATCGAGATGCTCCCACCCTTACGGAGAGATCAAGCTTCCGATGTTCGTCAAACCAATAACAGAGGAACAGTCCGAAGGGGTAGAGGTGGAACATCAAGTGGTAGAGGAAGAACTCGCCAACAGTAAGTGTTCATTCGGTAGCTAGTACTCATGACACAGTTTCCTTTCCCTCTCCTTTACGAAAGGGCTGTAGTGAGGTCATTTTTTCTTGAAGTCGTGTCGTTCTTTAGTTGTTGTCCAGACGCACCCAACCCCTGTAGCACGTGTATTTATCTGCTACATTACTGTCTTTACCGCCTAATCAATCGCATGTCAGAGTACTGTAAACATATTGTTCCAGTGTTCAATATGGAATTTTGATGTTTTACTTTGGCAACCAATCCCTTTTAGACCCACATAATTCGCTAGTTGAAATGCGATCTCCCCCTGCACAATGTCCCTTCGGAAATGTATGACTGTGTGTTTGTTGGAAAGTAATAACATCTTGCGTTCTCCCCCCATTCACCTTTTTGGACTTGACCAGTCGAGAAAAAAGAACAGCATCAGAACCTCACCCAAAAGAAGAGGCCGCCTCTATAGGACAGAGGCTTGAAGGTTCCACGGAGGTCTGCATTCCAACGAGAAAATCTTCACCGACAGAAGAGTTAGATTCTCTATCATCTCGATGGCCAAAAGGACCCTACTGCGCTATGAATATTGGATTGTGGGAGGAAGAGTTACAAAAGTACGACTTACTACCGCAGTTCGATTTTGTTCTGGAGGGTTTCAGGAACGGGTTCGATCAAGGTATACCGGACCATCGTATTGGGAATCTTCCATTCTACTGCCCACCTAATCACCAATCATTAGAGGAAGTCAGAGAAAAAATCATGACAAACATTCGCCAAGAAGTGCTGGCGGGGAGGATGTATGGCCCTTTCACAACAGCCGAACTACAATCTCGTTTTCCATTCTTCCGGTCGAGCCCGATGGGGGCAGTGATAAACGGCGACGGTTCCTTTAGAACCATCAATGACCTGTCGTTCCCGAAGAACAAACCAGACATTCCCAGTGTCAACTCCTTCGTGGATAAGGACGACTTCAAAACGACATGGGACAATTTCTCTACTGTCTCAGAATTCGTAGCAGAAGCGGAAGTCCCCATACAAGCCGGTCTGTTTGACTGGGAGAAGGCGTACCGACAAATCGGAACTCTCCCAAGTCAATGGCCATTTTTACTGTTAACATGCTTTTTCGGTTTTCAGTATATAGACACATGTATTTCTTTCGGTGGTGTAGGAGGATGTGGAAGCTTTGGTGGTCCAGCCGACGGATGGAAGGAGCTAGTCAAGAGACATTTTCGCCTAAAAGAAGCCTTTAGATGGGTGGACAATAATCTTTTGATCAAAGAAGAGACGAACCCGCTCAACATGGAAGAAGTTGTAGCTTATAGTGCAAGACTGGGGGTGAAGACAAACGAAACCAAGTTTTCACATTTTGCCGACGAGCAAAAGTACATTGGCTTTCTCTGGAATTTCAAAAAGAAAACAGTATGCCTTCCGATACCAAAGCTACAACTACGAATCGACCAGCTCAATGAATTTTTACGACAAACACACTACTCTTACAAGGAGGTGGAAAAGATGAATGGTCGTCTCAGTCATGTCTCATACATCTTACCTCAACTGAGGTGTTATTTATCAAGTAGTTTCCGTTGGCTTGCAGAGTGGCATGATAAATACGCCAAGAGAAAGATGGCGTCCGCGACGAGAGGCGACCTCAATGTATGGATGGACGCGCTTCAAAGCTTTCCAAATAGACACCTCATAAAGAAGAGAGAAGTGACAAATGTCGGGTGGGTCGGGGACGCCTCAACGTCTTTTGGCATCGGAGTGATAGTAGGAAAAGATTGGTCACAGTTTCGATTACTACCTGGTTGGGATAAACCCCTGAACCAACCTAAAAGAGGGATCGCATGGCTGGAGACAGTTGTGGTCCGTCTTGGACTCCTGACTTTGGCGAGACTACGGAAGATAGAAGGTGGCCGTTTCTTGGTCTTGACCGACAACACCACGACTGAGGGCGTGTTACAAAACGAAAGGTCCAGAGATTTCTGGGTGAATCAAGAATGGAAGCAAATTAGCTCTATCTTGTACTCTTACGACTGCCAGGTCGAACAGCGACGAGTGACTTCCCTAGATAACGCGGCGGATGAGCTTTCTCGAGGCATGTCTTCTTCCAAAGATTGGTTTAGGCAGGTCCATTTAGAAATTCCAGATGACTTAACTCTCTGGTTGAGAAATGCGACAGAGGAAGATCAGTTGGTGAAAGAGTAGCGATGACAGGAAGATTCCGATTTAGAACTCGGTAGAATCGCTCCGTCTCTATGAACCCCGTGTTGAATTATTGGCTAGCAGACTCGAGGTACCTTAGTGATAAGTTTGTAGTTAACACGTTTGGGTTTGTGATGCTCAAAATGAAACAATGTAATTGAGTTCACCCCACAAACAAGCCCATCGAGGCGATCCGTGAGAACTGAGGTTGATTACTTAGGGCAGGAGAGAGTCTTGACAGCCCGAGGTCGATTGATCGAGAGTAGCAGACGATGGGTCTGAGAGAGTTCCCAAGTGACCAAAAGCTCCTTCGAAGTTGCTAGCATTAACAACTAACAAGTTTAGGGGTTGTTGGAGAGGTATGTTTCAGTTGAAACATTTCGATCCACCCACCATTTGTTATCTCCAAAGGTTGCCAATTCTACATCAGAATCAATAAATTGGCGCAGACAGCTACCTTTTCAATCAACGGCAAGGAACGTAAGCACATCAGCAAACATAGTTCCGTTTGCTATAGATAAGTTCTAACTCCATTCGAATTTTAGCCAGAACGAGGTTTCTAGGAATGAAAGACTTGACAACCTTTCTACGAATAAAAGATGATACTCCTCAACGACTAACGAGCACTCAGCGACATATGATAAAAGGCGGATGGAAGAGGAATACCCTTGAATCTTATGCATCCGGGGTCAAAAAATTCAAAGTCTTTACAGAGGAGTTTGGCCTAAGGCCGTTCCCGGCAGCTCAATCTACGGTTGAATCTTTCATTGTATGGGCAGGACACAACCATAATGTGAAAGCTACGAACAAGCCAATAAGGGTGACGACGATACACAAGTATTTATCCGCAATCAGAACTTGGCATGATTTTCATGGACAGCGATGCCCGACCATTAATGAAACATGACTGAAGAGTATTCTACGCTCATCAACGAGGTTGGAAATGGAGGCGAAATTACTGGGCGGCGACAGAAGACCTGTTTCACCGAAGGCCTTGGTGCAACTAATCGACTACATCCAGGAAAATGAGGTAGATCCTGTGGGTCTTACAGCTTTAGTCCTCACAGCGTATTGGGGTCTGGCTCGGATAGGAGAACTCGTTTACAAGGCATCTTCGTACGATAAGAAGGACATACAAGCCGTTTTGAAGTCCGACCTACAGTTCATCTCGGTAAGGGGACAACGGATGGCGAAGATTACTCTTCGTGACGCAAAGACATCTAAAAACGGAGAGCTACAGTATCTATTGCTTCGAGAAACAGGTGGCAGACTTTGTCCATTCAAAGCCTTGGGAAGGCTGGTACGAAGAATGGAGAGGGTAAAAGACCCAAGACTGTTTATGACTTGGAGAGATGGTTGGACAACAGCAATAACAAGACCAATTCTGAGTAAGGTGTTAGAATTAGCTTGGGGAAAATCGAGCAACATGACAGGCCACTCCTTTAGGATTGGCGGCGCGACTCTCTTGACAAAAGCGGGAGTTCAAAAAGAAGAGATTAAACGCCTAGGCCGCTGGAAGTCAGAGTGCTGCTCGCTGTACCAACGAGAATGGTCAGAGATTGAATGGCGATGCGCGAGATACGTGCTTGATAAGGAGAAATGTAAAATCCCTACTTACGTGTAGTAGAATGAATCTAGGCCTTCTCTTCTTTCTGAATACAATGAAAATATAATTTTAAGAAGCGTCAAGCTGGTTAGGAAACTGTGTGGCTAGCGACGGTGTGGGGAAGAGCCGGAGAGGCTCAGGACCGACACTAACCTGAGTGATAGGAGACCCCGGCTCCCCACGCTCTTAGTCTTTCTAAGAGGTAACTCCTTTAGGCTCTAGATAGGTTAAGAAAAACCTCTCGTAGAAGCACAAAAAGGAAGTGACCTCTTAAAAACTGGCCACCCCAAAAAATCACAAAAATTTTCGGGGGGGCCTCTAGCCCACATAGTTTCTTGTTTTGTTCAGTGCCTAAACTGAAGAAAACAAGACTCAATTCTTAAGAAAGATAATTGAGTAGCGGAATAATGGATAGGCCTTTACACGAGGCACAAAATGTGAAGTTAGTCCATGAAGGCGTGCACCAGAATAGATGACGGATAGGAGTGAGAGTTATGAGTAACATGTCATCCTAACCCAGGAAGAGGAATGTCATATTCCTTTCTCGAGAGAAGCCGGATTACGAGAGTAATACATAATCAGATTAAATACGTCACGATATTGGAAATGAAGGAATAAACGGAGGTTATGATGACATATAAAGCATCAAAAAGGGAGAAGCACCTTCCTCCCTTTCCCTCCCATTTCCTCAGTTGTCTCTTTTTTAATCTCAGTCATCTTTCCATTTTACTGCACTGCATTAACTATCATATTATCCAGATTCCATATTACTATAAGAATTTGAGTTAAATATCAATTCCTCCCTAAATTGATTTAAGTTCACTACAATCCTTTAGGTTGTTGAGGAAACTTTTTTGTCCAACCCACCCTCCCTACTAATTGGGGAAAAACAAATGGTTTTTCCCTAGGGGAGACCCCGGCTCCCCACGCTCTTAGTCTTTCTAAGAGGTAACTCCTTTAGGCTCTAGATAGGTTAAGAAAAACCTCTCGTAGAAGCACAAAAAGGAAGTGACCTCTTAAAAACTGGCCACCCCAAAAATTCACAAAAATTTTCGGGGGGGCCTCTAGCCCACATAGTTTCTTGTTTTGTTCAGTGCCTAAACTGAAGAAAACAAGACTCAATTCTTAAGAAAGATAATTGAGTAGCGGAATAATGGATATGTTTATTAATTGCATGCCGATGTACCCTTTTGTGAAGTCAGTGTCATGAATTGTGCCATAAACTCACCTAACAGTTCAAATATCAATAACAGCTTGATTGACATACAATGACAAAGTTAAGATTGAACGGCATCCATCATTCACCCTTAATCATGATTGTAATTGTCCGTTTTGTTCAGCCTCTTAATCACACCTCTCTCTTGACTCACTATGACGTATGGTATTCCTTTCAATATCAGCTCATTGGGAAATGTAATGAACATGGCTTCAGCTTTTAACCTTTGTTATCAGTGCGGCGCCCGCCGCCCAATTCCCTAGTGTAGGGTAAAGATGGAATACAATTGATTCCAGGATCCAGCGCAATTCAACACGGGAAGCAACGATATGTATCGGCCTTATTAAAGCAGAATCTTATGTACTAGAAGTACGGGAAACAATTTGTAGATAGGATAAAAGAAAGATATGAAGGTTACAAGTAAAGTGCAAAATTTCAATCCTTACCTATTCTTCCTGATTTAGTAATTGAACACAAGCTGATTGTTTTGTGATTCTCGCGCTATTTGTGAGAGTTCTGGATGAAGTGTACCTTATGCTGACTAATCGAGTATTTCGCAACAAGAACACATACAAGGTTATTACCGTCTCAGGCGTGATCAATGAGTTACAAAACTACGTACGAGAAGTGCTTGTCTTCCACTGCTCTGATGTTCCACAAGATACATCTCATCTCTATGTATCTCATTTTCAAGGATCTGAAGAACTCTTTTGAACGAACCCAGTCCGCCTTTGCGATTCCACCAAGACCCTTTCTCGACAAAAATAGATACTTGACTGCTGAGTCCCCGGTAACCCGTTATTTGATGGGAGGAGGATTTCTCTGGCTCGTGCTCAGGGGCTAGAAACAAACGGTATAGCATCCTATCATCGTTCTTGAAAGCGAGGAGGTAAATGAAGTATTTTATAAGTTTGTCACGTGTGTCCGGGTCGTGCTGAGGTGTTCTGGCTTCCGCCAAACTCTTGAAAATCCTATATAGCATTCCATCAACGATGTCCTTTTTGGTATCATTAGGTAAATTTCGTCCATGTCTAGCGATCTCATTCTCCGAAAGCACGCCACCGGATAACAACTCATTCGCGAGCTCATTTCGATATTTCTCCATTACTTGGTCTTCATCTTTAACCAATGAAAAAGAAGGTTATAAATGATTTGTTTGAAATTTTCATGTGACCATTCAAATCGACTTACTTTTAAGAAAGACTAGATACTCGAGAGCTCCCCACTCAAACTTGAGCGGGTTGATTTGACCATGGCGATATTTTAGCAATCCCTGGAAGAGTTTTGGAATCATCTTAGAGGTTTCACCCAGTCGGAGCTGGAGAGATTTATACATCTGGTGATTTCCTACGAATACCAAGCTGAGTACTCTAAAGAATCGTCCTAGTTGAGGGATCGACATTTGTTCCTGTTTCAAGATCTCCAAGATTTCGGGAAGATGTTGTTCATTGACAGTCTTTGTCTCTTTAAATTCTTGCAAAAGTCGAATAACGTTTTCAGGGTGTTTCTCGTCTGAAAGTTGAAAATTTATGTCATTCACAAGGATCTTTTTCCGAATTTCTGGTTTATTGATTAGTTCTGTGAATTGTGCATAACTCTGATAATGATATTCCTCGAGATGCAAGAGCAATCTAATTATGTTTGCCTCCTCATCAAAGCCATTCTCCTTTAGACTTTTTGGGCGAGTCAGACTATTTCCAATCGATTTCATCAACAATGAGGCTTTCTCGGAATCTATTGGGGTTTTCAAGTTGGTGAACGCGAGATAAATGTTTTGAAAATCTCTTGATGGGTTACGGTGGGCCATCTGGGTTTGAATGAGATGCACGATCTCATCCCTTCGAACTGCCTCCTGGACGACTATGTAGTTGATAGAAGATGATCAATCCCCATTCATACACATGTGATGAGCTGTTAATTTACTCACCTTGTTCGGATGTCTCTAGTTCCGAAGGGGATTCTGACGAGCTATCCCGAATTACTCGCCCCAAATCTTTGTCTGATAGATGGCGTACGCAATCCAATCAACCATAGCTTCACTATCCAAAGTTTGAATACATAACTCACCTTTGAAAAGAAAAATCAGAAAATCTCCACGAGGCCTATATATGTCTTTGGCTGTCCAGAAACTGGGAATTGGAAAATTTCGATACCCCAGACTTTGAGGTCTCAGATATGAGAGTACCCCAACAGACCAGAGCCTTTCCGCTGTGTTCATGAAATCCTCCTCAAGAAAAAGATAGAAAAGATCAATTGTGCGTCTTAAATGCTCTATTTGATCCGTGTCATCTTGATGAACAACTAATCGAGGTCCCAATTTCAGGACAGCCGCGGCCAATCTGTTTACGTTAGGAGACCGGGATGATTGAGAAACCTTTTTAGAGATATCATAACAGACTTCCCAGCTTGTCAAAACTGGACTCTCAGAGGTTTGGGTGGTGAAAAAGTGTGTGACTCTTCCTGTGGTGGTCTTGATCATAGATTTGATGCTACTGCGAGTTGGATTTGGTCTTCGCACTTGGAGATCCGTTAAAGACTCGGGCGGAACATAAATGTGTGACTCCTCATCATCCAAGTGAGCAAGTTTTTGGTAAGGGGTTTTAAGAAGTGACTCGGTTAGAGATCCATCAATGAAGTGGGAGTCAAGTGAAGAAAGAACGACTAGAATTATGTAAAGTAAAAGGAAATGATTGTGTGCCATTGGCCCGTTTGTGGAGCGCTGGATTAGGTGGTGGGTTTGATTTAAAATACGGGCTGAACGGAAGCTTGGAACAAGAAGTGTCTGGCACCTTAAGAACCTCGTATCTGGTGGTCTGATGAAAATTGGATCGCCTGATCTAAAAAGGTCTGTTACGTGGGCCGGACAGCAAAGCTAACCCTTTCTCAAACTTCAACATAGTCTTGCAACACGAACTAATGTCAATGATGATCTCCGACAAATCCCGTCAATCAAAACATTTACCTATATGCATGTTGTTTTTGGACAAAGCTGACGAAATATATCTGACAAAGTCTCTGGAGTGACCGAGTAGAGTTGATTTACATAAACATTCGGCTGGGCAGCTATCACAATTGCCAATGGTCTCCACAACTTCTCTCATCTTTTTTTATTTTTCTCATGTTGGCAACTTTGGGTGTAAGACAATTCACAAAGCCGCGCGGGGGGTTGCGGCTAATCGTGAAATCTTGGCACGGGGGCTTTGTTAAGCTAAAAGCTCTAAAAGCTAGCTGCTAGCTCATTTAACACAAGCCCTCAGCAAGCCTCACCAGTTTTATGTGCACACTAGTCTCAAACCGCGCACGTCCTTCGGAGCTTGCGCGCGGCCGCGACAGGTGGTGCAGCTTAGATCAGCAGCGCTCTCCCTGCCAGCATCCGGAGATGGCAGAGAAATTAGTTAGAAGTTTCCCAACACACGAGCCCTTGTCTCACAGATCAGACAGCTTGGATGCATCAATGACTTCCCAGAAATTTTTTTGACACCGGCATCCATCGTGGAGCGAACATTGAGTCTACCCCGCCAGTCATTCTACGGCTAAACAGCCGTAAAATATGCAAAACGTTGAAAGAACGGGAGAAGCAAGATTCAAGCTGAAGTGAGCTCGATTGTAGTTCAGATTCTTCAGATGGTCAAGACTTAACAGGAGCAAACAGGAGGCGCCCAAACGAGCCTTTGAGCCGGCTTAACAACAAGCCAATCACGGAGGGGTGCCCCAGCCCCAATGCAGAGGACGCCTGCGGTTCGAGGCACTTGGTGCATACAAAACGCTATTTGTCGCCTTCTTCATACTACCTTTGCTAAAAAGCTTGCCCGGTTCGACCACGAACAAGAGACAAGAGAGCTCGAATTTGGCCGCAGCCTGCTGCGAGGCCGCTGCGCAGCTCGACAAGAACCCAAGTTTGGCCGATCACCGATTCTGAAAGAGATCGACTTCACCTGTGGGCCTTTGACTTTAAACCATTTTGAAACACATCATGCCTATATTCACAACATATCTGGAGCTTGGTACGTCAAGATCAACCATACAGTCAAGCGCGGCTTTCATTCAATAATAACAAAAATGGATCCCACCTTATAGTCTTCCTAGTGTAATGGTTTGCAACACATATTTGTCTGCTTGGCTCGATCGATGGTAGCGTGTTCAAGCCGTCATAGACTTTTTTTTTTTTTCGTTTTGCCTTTGTGAGACAAAAAAGTACAAGTCAGAAAAGGCCACCTTTTTTTGAAAATCTTTTGTTCTTCTTGCTCAGTCAAGAGCTCATACGAGGTCACCATAGGATGATGATTGTACTGACAAATGTCCAAGATGTAAGCCTTGATTTCATTTCGGAATTTTAGCAAAAAAACTTGGGCTGCTCGGCTTTGAACCCAAGATGGCAGAAGCACCCACGCTGGCTAGTCACGCATTTTTAAGCCGTTCGACGAGAATCGCTTTCTTAAAATGGAATTAAAACAAGTCTTGATAACATTCGCAGCGCAATAGAAATCGCATAGACCTGTGAGCATGATTCCATCATGATGAGGGAGATATTTGCGCTTTAAGATTGATTTCAACATATCTCAATGTCAGAGATCCACAGTTGAAGTCGATCTCTTTCAGAATTGGTGATCGGCCAAACTTGGGTTCTTGTCGAGCTGCGCAGCGGCCTCGCAGCAGGCTGCGGCCAAATTCGAGCTCTCTTGTCTCTTGTTCGCGGTCGAACCGGGCAAGCTTTTTAGCAAAGGTAGTATTACATTTGCTAGAAATGTTGTCACCCCTGGCACATTTTCATCACACGAATTTCGCCGCAGCTGCTGCGCGCAGCAGCGGCTGGTGACGCGGCCTGCTCAATCTGCTGGCTGTCATCCAGCTATTCCAAACCCAGCTTCATCCACCAACCCCTCACGATTCAACACCATCACGATCATCATCAACCATTCATTCCTTCTCGATAACAAACCTCAACACCATCTTAATCAGGAAATAGTATCCAGCAACATCCACAAATCACACGCTTACTTGGCCCTTTTTTGCAACGTTCACGACGTAATTTTCCTCAAATCCTGATTTGTCACTTTCATCTTTTAATCGTTCGATTTGAAAACCTCAATTAGGCACAATGTCTTATCACACTCAATTGACCCTTTGATTGACACCTGAGTGATTCCTTTAAACAAGACATGTCCAAATCAATACCCCCCTTCTGAGAGTTTAACACTTCCAAATGTGATAGATAGAGGATGAGTTATTTTGTAGTACGTAGAACAGAATAGAATCTCAATTTAGTAAGAGATGAACGAGAAAAAATAAGTATGAGACAAGAATGGATGTGGTCCTCTATGATAAAATCACTGAAAATGGTCAACAGGAATGATGACTGGGGTCAAACTTGTTGCCTTCCTTTTCCTCACAAGATCATTTTGATCGTCATTCTCCTTGAAAGAACAATCGACCAAGGCTCATAAGCAGTAATCGATTAGTGTTCAATTATCCTCACATGAGCTCTGAAGGACACTCCATTGGACACATGTATCATGAGATCTTGTCTTGATTTTCATCAAATACACACTTTTTCTCCAACAACGGAAATGCTCATATTGATTGATAAATGAATAGTAGTCTAGAAAGCGTCAAACCGAAATGAATCTTTTTGAAGTGAAAAGGTCATGAAGAATGAAAAAAAATGAATTTGGAAGCATTAGTGCTGATGCACACAAAATTCAAGCTGCTGGAATATCGATTCTGAATGTGTTTTGAGAGCAGGTAAGATTGGTGTTGGTTATTGAGAAGGAATGAATGATTGATGATGTTTGTGATGGTGTTGAATCGCGAGGGGTTGGTGGATGAAGCTGGGTTTGGAATAGCTGGATGACAGCCAGCAGATTGAGCAGGCCGCGTCATCAGCCGCTGCTGCGCGTAGCAGCTGCGGCGAAATTCGTGTGATGAAAATGTGCCAGGGGTGACAACATTTCTAGCAAATGTAATAGTACCAAGACTATCAAGATAGCCTAGTTCAACGACACGTATGATTTAGGGCAACAAAGACCCCAATCGAGCATACATATCCTACATGAATTATTTTTTGAAAAAGTATTCCATAACACAAGCTGTATTGTAAGGTAGGCATGAGCGAGTTTGACAAAATGCATTGCTATGATACCAGAAGATTGATGACCACCCCGAGAGTTGAAGACTGTTGAAGAGTTATGGCTTCGAAAGGTGTTCAAATTTGAGGATAACTACGCGTGTTGAAATGAACGCCATCGTATCACTCTGGTTGTCGTAGGTTGTCGTAAGTTGTCGTAGGTTGGATTATTCAATTGAAAGACGCGATGAGAAGTGGCACACATATCACCTATGTAACTATGGATGAAGAGTTCATCAAGGTATAAAAAGCTCACCACTCGAGCGGTCTACGGCCCACCATCCCTCATCAACTACCATTTACAAGACCCCATCGCGCATTATCTTCATTTCTTACCTCACTTTTCACACGCTTTGATAGCGTTTACATATATTTCTTAATTTTTTTAGTTTACTCTGATCGCTTTGTTAGATATCTTCTTCCGTTCAAAACATGCACAACTTCAATTCTCTCTTCCTTCACTTAGCACTCGTCCTGTCCTGCTACGGAACAATAACCGCAGCCAGAAAATCCACAGATGATCTGTTCGATTTCGCGCTGACAGCTGATATGAAAGGATCAGATGCTGATGATCCTTCATCAGCTTTATCAAAGTTGATCAAATATGTTGTTAAAGGAGAGAAGAGGAAAAGGGGAGATTATTTAACGATCCATTCGCACGGTAAAGATGTTGAACTCGGAATTCAGATTAAAGACTCTTCCATCTTTTGTCCTGGTGATAAAGCTGAGAATTGTCAACATGGTTTCAGGTGTGAAGATTTGGTTTTTTTCTGTTAATGTATTGTTCTAATGGTGCTTTGATCAATCTGATAGACGAACTGACGTCTTACCAGCTATCGATAGCAATAAGACACTTGTTGGAACGACTGTCTTTCACCAGGTAAGATATGAAAGAAAGAGGGTCATCACAAGTGGTCAATAAGAGACTGACTAAGAACGTGTTGTCATATTTTTAGAGCTTCCGTATGAACCCACATCTTCCCTTGAATCTCACACATGGATACTTGTTTTCTAGCATTGAGATTCCGGTGAGTTTGCTTATTTTTCTCCGGGTTTAACATATCTGTGTTCTGTTCTCATTGAAATTCTTTGGCTCCGTCAACTTGAAAACTGTAGAGTGGTAAGTCATTTGATATATGAAGTTTAGTCGAGAAAGCTTTTGAATTTATGGTTCTTGATTGTATGCTAGGTGATCACGTATTTGATGTCTTTGCTGGGTCTGACTTCAGCTCTAACTTAACTCAACCGAGTATGAACAATCCACAAACGATCAGAATTTGAGATTTGACTACAAAAGTACTTCATTCTATCCCCATCAAAGAAGGTACACGTTATAACACCGCAATTGCCGTAGATTGGGATGCAAAGTAAGCAAAGAAGTCCTTGAATCTATTTCGTTGAATTTCGCATCTCATATTGAGAACCCTCCTGACATCATTGTGGCTTTGCTTTGATTTTAGTACGCTCACGGTTTATGCGTCTGAAGGTGATGAGGAATTAAAGAAAGTTGCGGGACCGGTGACGAACTCTCCCAAGGTCGTTGAAGCTGACAACAAGCTGACTGGAGAATGGCATGTTCAACTGATCAAATTGTAAGCCAGGGTAGTTTTTGTTTGATGGCCATTTCAAGATAACTAATGTAGCGATTTCTATTCTTTCCAGTCCCCGTCCTAACCCTGCTGATCCTTATGACCAAAGAAGTGATGTAGTACACAAAGGTCTTCAGGTTAGATTTTCAATTCTTCTCAAAACTCCTTGCAGTGACTGAAACTTAGTCATACCTTTTGTTTCCATTAGGAATCTGTGCATGAGGGAATTTTCTTCTCGAGGATGTTTGTAGAGGATGGCGCAAAGGGTAAAATCACTACTTCTGTTACTGGAGAGGCTACTGTGGCTCAGAGTCCAAAAACAAAGATATCAAGAGCTAGAGATTGATTTATTCCGTAGAGTTTCAAATTCACAGTAGAACGCTTTGTTTAGATAGTTAATTTTTTATATAATCTACCAGTTTTTGTCTTTAAGTTTTCTTTGTCTTTCTTTTGCAATTTTGACTGAGAACACCAATAAGTACTTCGAAGATCGTGCTGGGGCATTTTTGGGCGGCATTTCGATTTATACAAATGTGGAGCATGACTTTAGACAAAGAGAAACTTGGCAGAAAATATGTGGTCAAGTAGACACGCGGTGATGGTATTTGTGGAGTCTTGAGTTATTAGTGCTATCGCCAGCATATTCCTCGTCAAACTTGAACAGATGACTATTTCTTTCTGGGCACGCGCCAGATATAGCGTAGAGGTACGCTATGTTACTCATAATTGTTGCTCTTATCATTTTAAATTCCTACCACCAATCTTGTGATTTTCTTTTCAATCCATTGTTTGATCTTCCAAAGCCAGATTTCCACGGGTCACCGCGCCATCGCGCTAGAAGGGCTTAGTTAAGCTTACAATATACAAAAGCCACGGCGAGCTTTGGTAGACCCTCCATGAGCAGGTATGTAGGAGTCAACTGTTTTCGTACAAAGGGTGCTTACTCGTCAGCTGTGGATCATGTTATCGTAAGATTGCCCCAGTGGTTATGATTCCTTCACCTGTAGTTTAAACTTATGAGAGGGAAAGTGAGAAGATGCCATGGTGATGATCATCAGACCCGTCGAAGACGCAAGTGCGATGAAGACAAGGGTGCCCAAAGGGGCGGAATTCGGTTTGGTTCACGCCGGAATTCGGCATCTTTTCTAGTTTTGGGCATGTCAGGGTCCTACTGATCACCGATGCTGTTGACACTGCCAAGCCAAGTCGAGCATTCGAATGCTGTGTTGGTCCCTTCAGCGGTATGACCTGCCTCAAGCCGGTGAGCAATGCTCAAGCCAAGCTCTGATGTCTGAATCACCTTTCGGTCTGTTGTATGTATCTTCCACCTTGCGTTTGACAGATATCCGTTTAAGCAACATCACAAAGTTCAAACGAATAACCATCATTAAGGACCTTTCCATCATTTTCGTCACATTCCTGTAACACACGCCTTTTTTCAATCACAATCAAATCTTTGCGTTTCATCATCACTTGTGTCACGAGTACCTTGAAGTCAAAACGTCCTTCTAAAGTCAGACATCTCACAAGACACACTCTCGGATTACCTTTTCCCCTTCACGTGACCAGTCAAGGGTGTGATTAAATTCAAATGACACGAGTATCAACATACATTTCACTCATTGCCCTCCTACTCGGCTTGTCATCGAGCACCTCTGCAATCAGCCTCAGAAACGACCAAAACATTCCACCTGACAAGATCAACAGAAAATGGAGCGCAGATACCTCTCTTTCATCCGGTCTCGAGGTCTGGAAGGTCTTGGGGTCATCTTCACTCTCTAGTGAGGTAAGGTTTTGGATGAATTCAGGATCAAATTATCAGGAACGGCCCATCCTAACATCTTTGCTGATAGGTTTCGAATTCGGAAACTCGTATCTCATTTTCACAAAGCGGAGCTCCAATGCCATTCTCTTATTCTGGCGAACGCCATTTGCATGAGGCCAAAAGCAACGCTCATATCTTCCATGAATCCTTACAAGGTGCCTTTCAAATATCTGATCTGTATATTCCCAACTTACCAAGAAACAAACTTACATTTTTCTTCGCCGTTTCACTCCCTGCAACCCTATAGAGGTACTGCATCATCCTAAACGTTTGACAAAACAACGAGTCAAAAGAGCATTGGAGGGTATGTTTACTGGCGGGAGAAATATTGAAGAGGCAGCACAGGCGGCCAAAGCAGCAAAAGCAGCAGAAACTATATCCAATCTTAATAAAGGTCAGAAAATACTCTACACTAGTGTTTGTTGAAATGAGATCCTGATTTCTTTCCTTCATGATGACGAAACCGTTTAGCTCGTGAGGTCTCAGGATCGACCAAAGCTTTGAGCAGCGCGGACGCTTCAAAGTTGGGCAAGGGTAAGAAAGACGAATTTATTGATCACATGCGAAGTGGATATAGAGCTTTCATCACCACCGCAGGCATCTGATTTCTTCCTTCTGTGCGTTGCAATTTGGTCTTCAGCGGATTCTTTTTTTCGGGGCGCACCATCAAGATTGGACCCGGTTCCAGCTTGTAAGTGAAATCATCTGTCGTCTTATAGCACCAAAAGAGTAAATTGTAACTGCTGTCTGTGTTCTCTATCATTCATTTTCAAACTTGAAGTGACAAGGTCAAAATCACTTCCGAGCTCATGGCCAGAGACACCAGTAATCGACCAAAAAGCAGCCCTGAAAGCCATCAATACGCATTTCGACAAATCCATGTATCAATTGACAGACAGTGTTTTGACTCGCGAGAGACCGCCACGGACTCCCTTGATAGCCGCCGTACTAGATCACGTGGACCCTGCGTATTACGTGCCGAGGCGGCAGCGCCTCACTCTGGAGGCATCCTTTGCCCTTTACGCAGAAAGAAACCTATATTGGGCCGTGATTGATGGTAAGACCGATATGAAAACCATCGATCGGCTAGCCAACTTGGTCGACACATACAGAGCCGAATATGTCGATACCCTCGAGCGGGCCATAAAAGTCGGTTACAATGAAAAAACATTTTTGAACACTAACAGCGTTCAAGATGCAAATGCGGAAGTGACTTCCTTGAGAAAAATGACATCCGGAAATGAGATAAATCCATCCCTGATTAAAGATGCTAAAAAACCCCGTGAGTTGATCGTTGTTCTCAAATCACATGTATCTGTAAGGAATCAATCGTCAAAACTGAAACATACAAACCTACTTCAGCCAAAGGCTCACTTGTTGCATTCCCTGAAAACATGGCTGCCGATGCGGCCAGAGACAAGAATCCCGAAAAGTTTTTCGAAGACCCACTACTGGAAATCACATACAATGAAGTCTCCCGCTACCTCTACTCACCAGAATCAAGCATCAAGGTTTTTCCAGCCGGAGATGCCAGCGTAGAGACGGTTAGAGGCTGGGCAAACGAAGCCGTGGCGAGGGATCATCTCTACGAAATTCGACACACAAAAGCCAATTACGATGCAGCACGCACAGCCCGCACACAATACCAGTGGTACTTTCAATCATATCTCAAGAAGTATGGGCCCAACTGGACCCTCTTCACAGACTTGTCAGAAATATTCAATCGAAATGGAATCCCACTTACACTTAAGACTCCACCCAAAAGCAAGGTATTGGTTTGGTACGACCAGTTCAAATCTCGGTACCAAATGAGTATGTATAAACTCAAATCAGTGTTCAAGACGGCTCTAGATAAAAAAATTAGACCAGTCTCTTCCAGTCCAGTCCGCTCACCCTAGTCAGTCTCAATTTTGTCACCACGTCTTCTTTTCGCCATTCGAATGATGATCCAACTGTATTCCACTTTTAAATTCTCATAATCCAGGATGTCAAGTTACAATATCAATCTTGATGATTCATCACATGTCTGAGAGAAACGAAAGTGCAGTGTCTGCTCCTCCAGAGGAGGTTGATTTGTATTGGTAGATTGTGTCAAGTTTCTTCAATTGTTCCAATCCGGAAGAAAAGTGTGATGTTTCAATATGACACTATTGTTCTATTTTGTGCCCTGAAATATTTTTTGAGTCATCATTTCTTCGCATATTTTTTTGAGAAAGTAGCGCTACAGACAACTTCTGATTTTTTGGGTTGGTTGAGGCCAAGTGTAAGTACTGTAGCTACACGGTCACCTGTCCGAGTCGCTTTGATCAGTTGTTTGATTTGTGTTCTTTCTTTTTTCACACACGCCATTTCGGGTTTGCTCGACGCTGCTGGCAACGCTGAGACAGCTACACTACACTCAAAATGCACTAGGATCTTATCTTTATGATAGTGTAGCCTATCAAGTCACGCTACTCTACCAGCTACGGTAGCTATTTCTCGTGCTTGTACACTACGCTACAGAGCCAAAATTTGGTTAGCTGGAGATTTCCTGGGACTCTGTATGGGGTAGCTGAAATTCATTCATGTTAATTCATGCTAGCTGTAGCTTAGCGGCACGTTTTTAGCTACGAGTGGATTAGCTGGTTCACTTGAAAAGAAATGGATCACGAGCTTCACATTCCAAACGGCCCAAATCATTCTCATTTTGATCTAATTTCTTGGTGACAGTTCAAGAAATTGAGTTGGAGCTTGGAATCGGATGATCCAGTTGATCTTGGGGTATTCAGCTGATCATGTAAATCCAAATGCTTCCTCTGCAAGCACCTCTGCAAGCAATCGCCTGCATTCCGAATCTGATCAGCTCTTCTATTTACAACGGTACAACATCTCATTTGAGTCCATCATTTACCGCTTGTTTCTCTCTTTCGATGTATGATCAGAATCTACAAACGTGATACAGGGACGCCGGGCCTTTTGGTGAGGGACTTGGTTAAGTTTGCAGGGAAGCGCCCTCTGGTATCACTCAGAAAAACACGACCAGGAATCGGATGTCTCACCGCCGGTGCCTCTTACTATAGTCGTCTCCCAAAGGGTGGTTACGGCTTCCTCTGACTTCCTAACTGAGATCTTGTGCTCAACGACCTTCGGAACGGTATGCGGATCAGAGTCTGCAAACAAGACGCGATGGAGCTTCTTTTTTGCTCATTCCTTCTGAGCGTGCCAGGGTCCTGTTTTAACCCCATGTTGAAACTTAGAAGGGGTTCAATTGAATGTTGGGAGCTACGAAGGTGTTATTTTCAGGGTATGTGGTCAGTAACATCGAGCTCTGATGCCGTCTTGATTACTTACTCTGTACCTTGATGACACTTCACCATTTTTGGCAGGGATTCCTTTTTTTTACAACCAAATTTACAGTGGAAAACCATAACAGAACTTTTCTGTTCACAATCGACTCTTCGCGTCCATATCGTTTGTTTCAGAAAACCTTTTCGGACGAACGTGCAGCGTGCATTTCACACACCAAAGGGCGACCTTTTTCATCCCCTCATCGGCCTCGAGTGGCTTAACAACATTGACCATCACTAGGAATGCGACCAAAATTACAGTGCATATCACGCATTGTCATCCTGCTCAACCTGAAATTGAGTATCTATGCATCAACTTCCAAGGAAGAGATCAATATCCAAACTGACCGGGTCAGCACGAAATGGAGAGGCACCTTTGTTGCAACCGGGCTCAAGACGTGGGAGACCTTGGAATCACCTTCATTCTCTAATCAGGTGCGATTCGGGATGTGTGGATCATCTCGAGATCAAATAATCATGAACGCCGAACTCTGACATCTTTCTTATAGGTCCTGAATCCAGCAACTCGTATCCCAATTTCAGAAATCAAAAATCAATTCGCTCACCCCGATGAACATATGTTGGATGAGCTCAAGATGAACGCCCACAAATCTTGGCAAGGTACCTTTCATCTATCTAATCTGCATGTTCAGACCCACATAACATTTATGTTTCTAAATGACGCAATACCAAACTCACCATCTTTTGCTCGCCATCCCACTCTTTGCACCTCTGAAGAGGTGCCGCATAAGCCCAGGGGGCTGACGAAAAAACTCTTAAGAAGATCACCCGCACTCGAAGGTTTGGTTCATGGCGCGAGCAACATTGGAGAGGTAGCACAGGGGTCAAAAGCCGCAGAAACTATATCTGATATCAACAAAGGTCTGAAAACCGTTAGCTTCAGTCTTCGTATATGAGATCCTAATTTCTTCCCTTCATGATGATGGAAACTTTTAGCTCATGATATTTCGGGATCCAGCAAAGCTTTGAGCGGTACGGACACTGCAAAGCTGGGCAAAGGTAGGTTTTCATATTGTGGATACTCATCATTCATCACTCCAATGCGTCTTTCTCATATGATTGTTGATTGTTGCTGCAATCTTGTCTTTCAGCCGATTCTTTTCGGGGCAAGATATCTAGATTAGATCCGGTTCCAACGTGTAAGTGAAATCATCAGAGTGTTATAGCAACCAAGCAAGAAAGCCCCAGTTCTTCCCAGTTTCAAAACCTCTGACAGAAAGCCCCCATGTTTTGTCAAATATATAGTGTCAAGGACGAAGTCATTGCCGAAATCATTGAAAGGAATTGACCAACAAGGCACCCTGGAGGCCATGGATCTGCGTTTCGACAAGTCTTTATTTCAATTGACAGACGATATTATGGAACGCGAGCCGAAGGGACCATACGTAGAGCTTGACAAAGAGGAGATGATATATCAGCGGAAGACACAACGACCTCTCACTTTCGAAGCATTCCTTGCACTTTACGCCGAAAAAAACCTTTTCAAAGCTATAATCGATGGCGAAAGCGATATGCAAACCATCAATGCGCTAGCCGACATAGTCGAGAAACAAAGAGGCAGATATGTCGAAGTACTCAAGGACGGCATAAAGAAGGGTGTCGAGGTCAAAACGTTTCTAGCCTATACTAGCGTCTTAGATGAGCACATGGATGTACTTTACATGCGAAAATCAATATGGGCTCATGAGGTATCTCCAAATCAAATTGAAAAAGCAAAAAATCCACGTCAGTTCTTCGTTCTTCTCGCATCAAGTCTGTCTGTCTGAAACTGACTGACAAAGCCAAGACATTCAAACTTATTTCAGCCGAAAGAGCTGCACGCATTTCATTTCCAGAGACTTTGGCTGAAGATGAGACAAGAGGCAAGGACAGTAAGACCAATTGGCAGAAATCTCTTTCGGAAATCACAGCAGATGAATACATGAATCATATGTACAAAAAGAAATCAAGCATTGAGATCATTCCAGCAGAGGATCCCAGCATAGAGAAGGTCACAGCCTATGCAATCGATGCAGCGGAGGACGAGCGTATCCTTCACTCTGAATTGACACCGACGAATTATTTCGCAGCACGAGCATCACGCAACTTATATCAGTGGCATCTTCAATCTTATGTTGAAAAACATGGCATCGACTTTTCCCTCTTCACAGATTTGCAGGAAATATTCAATCAAAAAGGGATTCAACTTGAAATCCAAACTCCACGTCAAAGTAAGGTATTGGTTTGGTATGATAAATTCGCAGCCAAGTTTCAAAAGATGATGCGTGGGATTAAAAAGATTTTCAAAAAGTTTCTAACAAAAAAACCACCCCAAAGAACTTCTAGTTTTGTTGATCCAAGGGAGATCCTTTGAATTTATTGTACTTTGACCATGTTTTTAAAAAATTCCAACAATAATTACAATGTATCCAATATTCATCACCTATTGCTACGAATGAAATTCACAGGGCGTTCTTTGTTTATCCAATATCTTGGCCAACAGGATAATCATATGAACTTTGTTCCAATTGATAGAGTGAGTGATGGTAATCAGACATCAGATTGTAGGTGTAGCACACAAATACAAATGAGGCACACCATGGAACGCTCGGCGCTTCTCCTATCACAAGCTGAGCCTGGTCAGCCCTATGGGCACAATTCCCTTTTTACAATCTTCAGTCTCAAACATCCCCCAAACAAATGGGTTCTGATTGAAATTTGGAGGGGAGAATTTGAGGCTTGAGCTGACAAAATTGCTTCTGGAGACCCCAAACCGTGAGGCTGGAGCTGGCTCCGGGGTGATGTTTGAGCTATATGATACAAAGTTTCATGCCTGATGTTGTTTGTGTTAGAATGGAGGTTCAAAGGTGTGCCTGGAAAATGAAGGACACTCACAACATGATTGGAAGATAGTCTGTGGGCTACAGGAAGATGAAGGCCAATTTGTATAAAACTACACTTCAAATTTAGGATGTGACTCAGTACCAAGGGACATTGCTCAATCTCATGATAATTAAGGTAACCTTGATTTCTTTGATTTGAGACGCCAGATGGAAACCATGAACACCATGGCATTGTTGGATAACCAAATGGAATTGTAGATATCTTTTTAATCTACTTATTCAAACATTTTTGGTGGATTGCCAAAAATGATAGCTATTATCATACCTCTTCACAGCTGACGATGGAATTGATTGGCTGTTGTGTTGATGCTGAATCAGATGGAAAGACCGAGTCATTTGAAATAAGTATACCATGCTAAATTTAACGAACCAAGAGATGTATCAGTTCTTCTCTCTCATATATTTGTCCAGTGCCTGAAAACACTCTGGTAAAGCAACATTTTTTAAGTGCCAGAATTCTGCATGCCTGGAAACAAATTTTTTGCCCATGGTGTTTTGTAGCTGAAATAAGTAGAAGGTTCTGGGTTGTCTGATAAGATGATTTTTGAACCACCTCAAGCTAACTCCATGACCAATGGCAGGTAAAAGTAATTTATCTGGCCCATCTGGTTTACAAGTGTCTATCTTTTCAAACCCAACTTGGTGTCAATGCAATTACATATAAACAAAATATAATATCACACTCTTCTTCCTTTCAGTTTAATATCAAGCTAATGTCTTGAGAACATACTTTAGATCTTATGCAATACCATATCTAATACATTCAACACTGATTCCCATTACTTGAATCATGATTGAAAATTATGAATTGATAAATCAAAGAATGTATTTCACTTATCAGGTGAACATTGATAAGATTAAAAAAGTTATATCAATGCTCCAGAACTCAGCTGCCTGCTGCGCCCATGCACCATGAAGAACCTGGTTGACAATACCACTTTCAAGTTCAGGATAATGAGAAGCAATTGATTTGGTGGATAGAATTCACTTGACACTCATCTACATACAAAAGATTGAGATTTAATGCTGCCCTACATATCAGCCAGCTATGAAGTGACTGATTTGTTCTGGTCAGCTCTAAATGTGTCTAACAGGTCCTTTTCCTTATTCTCATTATCAATGTGTTCAGCTTGTAGACTTCCTACCATCCTATGGACATTAAGTTGGAGTTGGATAGCAAAGATGATTCTCATTGATAATTTTTAGCTGCTGTCTTATCTGCTAGAAATCTGACACCTCTGACTCAGTCAACCTAGGACCAAAGTGTACCAGGTGTGGCATGTTGATCAACATTGAAATGGCACGAGGAAGTCAAAATCCGCCACACGCATCCAGAAGTCTGTAGCATCAACACCATCATCAACTTTGACTCACTGCACATCCCTTGAGGATCACTATAAACGCAATTCAAGGGGAGAGGGTCCAGAAAGTTCGGACACTCAACAAAACAAAATCTGAAATCAAATTATGATGGAAAGACATTAAATCTTTGAGATGTGATCAGACACACTCAAATCATTGGAGGCCAATGGGCCTTAGGCGCTGTGATAGGAAAAGATGCCACCCCCAAAGAAGTGAGATTACTGATAGTGATTACGTCCTTCATCGCTCACACTCTACACGATCCCTCCTTCTAAAAAGGTTCGGTCAATCTCACATGATCAAAGCTTTGGAAGATTGTTTTCCTTTCAAGAAAGGTTCACACATTCACGCCAGCTTAAAGTTATACCCATGAACAAGTACTCAAACTAGAGAAACACAAGCTTTTGTTTGGCAAAAGTCAAGACAATAAGGTTTTTTTCTATGAGATATACATGCGGGCGGGCTCAAAAGCAATGTTATTGACTGGTATCAGTCCTGATCGAGAGCTGAAAGTGAGCAAGGTTTTTCCGATATGCAATCAAAACCTATTTCTTCTCTTACCCGTCCTTCATCATGTTACATTATCATGTTCATCATCCGGGTCATAAACTTGGCAATATGCACCAAGTCTGAAAAAGGTTTTCTGTGGAGTCCAAATGGCTATCTCGGGAATCGATTAGCGGGGACCACTTATTCATCGGAGTCAGTCATGAATTCTCCTTCCTCTCCCTAAATGATGCAATACAATGATGATCAGTGATAATGTAATGATTGGGATGACAACGTTCCAAGAAATCTTCGGAACCAATTTGACTCACATCTTCAAATGCGTCAGCAATCAGTCCAAAATCTACCTTGTACCTCAAAATTCCACCAATTCCACCAAACCCTCTCACAAATTGTGATCCTTCAGTACTACGGTTGGTTACAAACTCTAGAGCAGCACCAAAGTCTTGATATTTCTCCGCAAGCCATTCGAGGAGTGATTGAGGTTCAGCAGCTTGTTCCATTTCCATACCTGTTGCTTTATCGATGAACTTCTCTCGGTCTTTCTCACTCAGATGTGCCAATGCCAGAGATATATTACCATTCGCACCTTGACCGCCTCCACTAGCAGCAGCATTGTTTGAAGCAGTTGGAGGTGGCGCAGCTGTATGAATGATGATTGTCTCTCCAGTAGATGCTCGTAAGCTATGTCGAGTGATATCCAAGTTCTCCCAAACGATTAATGTTTCGACAGCACCCAGTTCGAGACCGCGTAGTGTATCTTCGACTCCAAAGCAGTATTTGCCCGTGTCGAGTGCAATCTCGTCGAAGTATTTTTGAATGAGCCTGATGTTTGGCAAAAAGTACCAGGAATCAGAATCCAGTGAGGGTAGAAAGATGCGGCAGGTGAAATTCAGGAGAGAGGGAGATCATGCTTTACTTTTTCTCTTGAATGAACTTGACCTGTGACAAACTCTCAGAGGCAAGTTCGATGGCTTGGTTGAATCCATTCTCACCTCCGTAACTGACATCCACCACTTTAATAACTTTAACAGCCAAACGAGGGTCGAACATATCACTCTGATTCAATTCAGTCTTGAAATCCGCACTACCGGCCAGCACTAAACCCTGAACGTTAACTTTATCGTTGGTGATGAAATGTTGAACAGCAAATTCGGCAACCTTTCGAACATAATTGTGCCGTTTCTCTTCACGAAGTCGAGCAAAACGCAAAGCAGATTGACCACCACGACCATGCTTCTTAGGAAGATCGACAGTGAATTTATGAATCACGTCTCGAGTATTACCAGCCAAAGTACCAAACAGTGAGCCATTACCATCCATGACGATGAATCCGAATTTAGAATCAGACTCTAATAGCTCAGAGAGAGCTTCAGTGTGAAACTTGTTGTCACAGAGATATAGGGAAGTGTTGATGGGCTTGAAAGGTTCAAAGTCAAAATTGACTTTTTTCTCTTTACCCTCGTCCGTCAGAATCGTACCACAATACACAATCAGACCGTTCGGTGGAATTCGTGAGTAGAGCTTGAGCCTTTGTTGAGTGGAAGTGATAGCTGCGAGGACAGAAAGTCGATTGACACGAGATTTGATATTGGACCTGCAACGTGGTGGAAAATCGGAGAACTGTACGTGAACAAGTTACAGGATTATGACGAGGATGAATGTCACTAACGCTGTTCCATACTCCTGAGCCAGCATGTTCTGGGCTTGACTAAGTTGAGATTTTGGTGGTAGAATGAGACTGATCATGCTGGTTCCAGCTCCCCGCGCTGCTTCCAAGCTTTTGACCACTACAGAAAAAAAGCAATTCAGGAGCATGTTCAATAGATGTGCGTGCGAGGCCATATGATAGAACGAAAGCTTGAATCACACTTCTTAATTTTCCATATCTGTTTATACAGACGATTTCGAAGTCAGTTTCCATGTGGCATATGAACAGGCGAATCAGATGGGAGATGCTAACCTGGATGTTTTGTTCAGCTTCGGATTGTCCTGGTTGACCGGACATCGCGTTATTGATAGTAGGATGAGTGAATGTTAAGCTTCTATAGGAACTCCGATGGTTTCTTTGAACGGTCACGAAGTCAAGAATCGGTTTTCTGGGTCAGGTGGAAGGATGTATGCGGATCAATAAGTTTTGCTTGAAGAGAAGTGTGATGCTGTGAACTGGATGTATGGATTAAACCTGATTAAACCTACACTCACATGACTATGTACATAACAGGCACCTAGACAGTCCTTGTCGGATTTCGACTCTTAAACCTAACCTCTAAATCCGATTGATTCACCTGCTCAGGCTACAATCACAATACTTGTAGTACAGTCCCTCAAGTGTTGACATGGAATGATGATAAGATACGACTATTGGAATGATGCATTGAACAGGTGAAGGTTTGCTTTCCAAGCTTCAAAGAAATGTGATTTGAATTTTTATTGAGACTGTGTCATTTATTTTTCATCAGCTGATGATGGTCTATATCAGTGAAGATCAATAAAAGCTATGTTTTGCTGGGCCTGAATGATTAGTCTCCAATAAGCCCAATAGTGTTATTGTCAGGAACTTCATGCAGAGTCATATCAAGATAACAATATAACCATGGGAAAGGCATCAATTGGTTGTTCATCTCCTTTAAATCTTAATTTTCATTTCCATGTACTTCCTCCATTGCATTTGTAATCCACAATCCCACTATGTATAACATGAGTGTAAAAAGGATTCACAAATCATTGCAACATATATAAATCAACTCGCATCAATTTTTTTTTCTGATATCATCATTTTTCACGCAACAAAGAAAGAGAGAAAACACAATCAAATAAAAAAAAAGACTGAATTGATACATCAAACTAGTAAGAATTGAAATGTGGTTGTAAACTAAAGCATTCAGAAGATGACGGCGTCGGGATGATATTAAGATGAAGAAAAAAGTTGATAAACTTTTTGAAACCAAAGCTGAATGACAATCCAAAAAGTTCAGATTTCCCAAAAGTTGATTTTTTTGATTTATTTCAAAGTTGTTTTTTTTTGGATTCGCTACATTCAATGTTGACCATTAGTAGTCACTCCTTCAACTTTGGATTTCTTACTTGCTGGTGCATCCAATTCTTCAGTAGTACCATTCTTTTGACCTTTGTGTTGTTCTAAAAGTGCATCTAAAGCACTATGTTCACCAATACCAAGTGTACCAGCTTTGATTGCCTTGTGATAAACACGAAGTAACACATCAACATCTTCGTTCGTCTGTGTTCGTACATCGGCCAATGCTTTTAACTTGGCAGTCACATCCTATTGGATCAGAATATCAAGTCAGTATGGTTTTGCATCATTCAATGTCACGAAGTCTTTGGGCGTTACCTTGACTTGTTCATCACTCAATTCAAGATCGAGTTGTTCCACTCGACTCTTGACGGCGTTCCATCCTACTAGGCGATGTCCAATAGGTACGTATCTTGTCATTCCAAAGTCCTCAGGCTTCAAAATCTCATAAGTGCTGGGGTTAGCCAAGATGGCTTTAGCATGGATACCAGCTTTGTGAGTGAATGCACAGAAACCTGTGATGTACTGTAGGATGTCGAAAGATTTGAGTTAGTTTTTCTTTTTCAATGTGACGAAATTACGAGGATCTATACTCTGGAGTTCGTATGGAATATTGATCCGCAGTGTGAAATCTACCAAACGAGTTGTGACTTACGTTGTTGAATGGAACTTGAATTTCCACAGCTTCTGCAACAATGTTTTCAAGCTCTCTTAGAGCAGGTAAGTTGTACTTTTGCTTAATGTACTCAGGCTAAAAAGGGACCAGGTACGAAGAAAGTAAGTACATAGTTGGCTAGTGATATTCGAGATAAGAGACATTGCCTATTACTTACGTTCACGACATACATCCTAGCAATCAATGCACCGAGCGGAGTGATACCGTTTCGCTCACCAATTCCTAAAACTGAGGTATCGATATGTGTGGCTCCAGCCTCGAGAGCACAAAAAGCATTGGCGACAGCTAAAGTTGAGCCAATACGAAAATAAGGCTTGAGTCAGCACGCTGTTCAATGAGCATGATACAAAGCGATTTGGCACATACAGCATCCAGTATCATCGTGGAAATGACACTCAATGTCACATCCAACAACACCTCGCAAAGTCCTCACCAAGTCATAAACCTGACGAGGATTAGCACATCCGACTGTATCGGCGATACCCACACGGTTAACCCCGACTTTGTCCACAGCCTTGTAAATGCTGAGTAAATCGACCAAGTCTGATCGGAAACTATCTTCTGATGAGAATCGAACTTCAATGCCCTTCGATTTGACAAACTCGATGACTTCAATTGCAGACTTTAAGATATAGGTCATATCTTTTCCGTGTGAGTATTTACGAAGGAAAGATGAGGTTCCGATCACCACATCCACACCGTCCACCCCTGAATGAAAAATGATCCAGAAGTTGATTAATGTACAAGATCACATCTGAAGAAAGGTAGTAGAATTTACCTGTTTCAACCGCAATCCTGGCGTCATCCATATGACATCGGATATGAGTCAAGATTTTACTCTTTAAGCCTAGTTTGCAAATCGCTTCACAATCTTGACGAGATTGTTCAGATGCAGCTGGACTAGTGAGTTCGATATATTCAACACCAAAGTCTGAAAGTGCTTTAGCGATTTTGATCTTGGCAGCGGTATCTATGTATCCAAAGAAAAAAATTAACAAATATACTCCATAAAGGCTGAGATGTAAATAAACGTTGTACGTACCGAAGAAAGCATTTGCAAACTGCTCCCTGAAAGTTTGGTCAACCAAAGTAATGCAGTAGGTTGAGTTTGATGTCTCAATAGAAAGCTGAAAAACAAAAAGAAAAACGGTAAAACCGACCCTTCTCTCAAAGTAGATTCAATGATAGAGAAATTGCTCGTGTTACTCAGGAAGTCAGCGTATCGAGGAGCGTAAGGGTTTGACTGTTTATGTGATTCCTGAGGGGCTGCTGCAGGAGTGGCATCAATGGCCACATGAGTAGAATCGAGGTTCGGGCTCGTTAGGCCATCCACCTTGTGACCATTGGTGCCATTGGTAGCATTGATTTCTGTTGGACACATGATTTTTGTTGGAAAGGTTGATGACTGTTTTGATCGGGTTTCGGTAGAGATCAGTTGATCGATTATCCTCTTCAGCGAATGAGTTCGATAATGTCAATGTTGTTTATTTTAGTTTTCGTGTTTTTGATGTGGATGCCAATGAAGAAAAGCCCGATGACTAGGAGATATGAAGAAGTAGATTCTGAATGATTCGAGAAATGTTTCTCAAACGCTAGAACCAAATGGTACGAAGGATATGTTGCACGTATCAAAGTGTACTTTTGGGGCGGTCGATGAGGTTTTTATGAAAATTTCAAGTCTGCGGGACAAAATTTGAATGAAGGGTTCAAGTGAGGTGTCACCTAAAATACACAATCGGATAGAAGCAACTTGAAGCTTGTGATGCTTATACATATTGCTTCCCCACAAAACTCATTCACCGCACCAAGCACGATGAAGTTATGCACCAATCTTGAAAATGCAAGAGGTCTTGCAAAAGAAGGGTACACATTTGCACAATGGTCGTATTTTCCATCATTTGATTAAAACCAATGTTTGGACAGAACTCGCGTTGAATTCAATCATCTTGATAGAAAAAGCATTGTAGAGGTTCAATGTACATGTACCATTTATGATCTTCTGCAAGTGATTTTGTAGTGAAGTATCGCAGTTTTCATTGCAACCATGCATGAAAGTCTCATAGAACGAATTCGAACTTTTAAGGAGAGTGAACAAGTGAATCGTGAAGCTATGCATTCGAGAGTCTGATAGGTAATTTTTGAATCGGAATCTCAGCTCTAGACTGAAATTTCATCAAATCACTTCATTTTGAAAACCAAACCCAGAGATAAGATTGCATGGAGTACAAGTTTTGAAAAGTAAAAGAAAAAATCACGATAGCCTTGAAACAGCTTGGTCAAGGTAGTCCGCAATACTCGGACGGTTTCGGTGGAGTGAAGCTTTGGGAATTGGTGATGAGTGAGATCATCACAGTTAATTACAACGGCTGAGTGCCCAAAACTAGGGAAATTGTCAGTTATAATAGATATAAGAAGAAATTTTGAAAGATGTTACATATATGGTCAATGAACGGGATTCAAGCCATGGAAATTCCAACCACAGGTTTGGGCTTGACACCCCAGTTGGGGCGACAAAAGTAAACTGGAGAAAATCGAGTGAGTGCGGATTGTTCACCCGGCGGTGGTCTATGAGTTTGATAATGGGAAAAAGCCAAGAGTGTTAGTTCCAAGAAGCGAGTAGGAGAAAGAAATGAAAACTAACAAGACTCGATGAGCCAAGGAGGTACTGATGACCCGAAAACAAAAAGAAATGTAAGAATTGAGAATTATTGGAATCAGCTCAATTGATTGTGTTGATCATTGTGACAAAGAAATTGAAGACTCACATGGCTCCACCAGTCAAAGACCTCAAGTAATCACCAGAGTTGATGGATGCATAGCCTGCAATTGGCTAAAAAATATCAAGATACAAGTCAGTTGTGTAGAAAAGTTGAAGATTTGATAGTCTACTAACCTTCATCCATTGCCAAGTCGAGTCACCAGGAGCTTGAAATTGAAGGCCTCCGACATTGTCGAATAGGATTGCCTGTATAGGAACACATTGTTCAGTAATGTATGTAGGTAAAAGAGATAGAGTTGGAACATACAAAAGTACCAAAGTCATAATGCTCAGCCGAGTGGATCTCTTGTTCAGTTGCAGGTGCTTTGAGGGGTGGAGTCATGGTGATTCTGTCCAAAAGTCTCAACTCTCATTACTTTTATATTTCAAAACTGGAAGAAAACTGCTACTCACCGAGCACCACTTCCATTTTTTCCGGTATGAAGATCTACTAGAGTTCCTTCTGGTAACTCTAACTTCTTTTCGATGACGCCCAAGAGAACAAGAGAAACTTCTCGACCGGCGTTCATGAAATGCAGTACAGATGGAAGAGTTTTATCTGAAGCTTCTACAGAGACACGACCACCTTGGTTTTTCAAAAAGCTGTCGACAGCATCATGTCCCACATTCATGATTTGAGCCCCGTCATAAAATCCTCCTTTGTAGCTGTACCACACGGCAAATCATTAAATTCCTTATTGGAAGAACCTGAAGTCTGATATAATTGACAATACAAAAAATACTTACCCAAAGGTGTAGCGAGTGTCTCCCTGAGGGAAACGCATTTTTTCTTCAAACTTTTCAGGAAAGGTGGTCTCTGCCAAGTCAATCAATGGCTGAGGATCAACTCTACTATTCTTGAGACTGTGACAGGATGACGGATCAGTTTCCGATCGAATCACAAATACAAGAGGAGCAATGATGCTATAGCAAAAGACGAAAAAGTGCGTCTACTGACTAAAAGAAGCTAAGGCCCGTGAAAGCGTTCCACATCCTGTCAATCTCATTCTCGTCACCTTTCTTTATCAACTCAAAATCTATGACTTCAAGATCTGCGACTGGAAGCTCAGAAGGGAAAGGGATTGCTGCTTTGGGGTAGTAAATTGGCGACATGTTATTTGTGTGATTATTTAATCAAGTATGAGATGTCTAGTGGATCTGATAAATACGTATGGAGTGGCTGGAAGTGAAGAGTTGGTAAATAAGGCTCAAATGTCTGTTGATGACTCGAAATGATGAGGGCTGCCCATATATATAGGAATTGCTGAAAATTCGGCAGACAGTCACCGCTCAGTTATGGAATCGGCATTGGTTCCCATCAGCAATGAGGAGGCGTGATACGGGGAAAGCGGTGTGCCATTGCAATATGTATATCACAGCCTTCCGTTCCAGGCTCGGCACGCCGGGAGACAAGCTGAGCAGATGCGTACCCCATTCTCCACGCCAAGTAGTTTGGCGGGGGTACTTGTGAGAGTTTCAAGGCTGTGACAGTTGTACCGATTCCAGACCACTTCCATTGTAGATTGGTCGCAGTTCAATATCTGCGTACAAATCATTCAAGAGTTTCGCTTCAATAAAGATATTCACTTGCGCATTTATCCTCATTTTTACGACATCCGTGTTCCAATTTCTCCGCCGTTTTGCTCAGGTTTTGCGGGTGTGATTGGCCGAACGTTTCTTGACTGTAATATCAAACTTGTCAAAAGGATGAACACTTGAATACGAGTGATGTCTAGAGAAAGTTGACTGGTCGATCGATAAGGGTACTCAAAGCAAAGTATGTAGCGCTACATACTTTTCGCTACATACTTTTTTTGGCGGGGACAAAGAAAAAAAATATACTTTTGGCCTCGCCTTCCCCGCCAAAAAAAGTATATAGCAAAAAGTATGTACACGTACATACTTACTTTGAGTACCCTTGATGTCTTGAATCAGAATGTAAGAGAATTGAATCCAGTCGTTCCGGTATCGAGCTCGGCAGTCTCAAACCCTGCGCAGTGGACACGCATGGGGAGGCAATACATTGTGAGATCTCTCTCTTTTCCTGTCATTGACTTGAGTCTGGTTGATCCTCTTTTTTTTTTTTTTTTTTTTTTTAAAGGGTATTTTTGCTTTATTGCATATTACACTATCTCAGGATGAGCCCCGAGACCCGCCAAATCGGGGATACCCGCGGGACAGCCCGTCGGGTCGGGGGGTCGTTCTGGCCTTCGAAGGGTCGCAGAACCGCGGGGATTATCGGGCCCGGGAGTCGTTCTGAGAGTCAAAAGAAAGTGACTCTCCTCGGGGAACCCGAGGAAAAATCAAGCTGTAAAAAGCGGATAAATACACGCTTGGGAGAGGTTGTGCTCAGCGGTTTCTGCCGGAAATAGCCGGGGACTCGGGGATCCCCGTAATTTCCCGGGGATTTGGTAGTTCGTCGGGGGTCAGGGTACGGGAGCCGGGCTTGACCTATGAGCCAGAAAAAGCTCGGGGAATACCGGGGTCGGTCCTTGTTCTGACTTTTGAAAAAAAGTTGGTGGGCCGGGCAGCCCAGTCCCCGGCATTCAGGGGTCGGGGCTCATCCTGAACACTATCTAAGCAAGTAATTGATTACAAAGACTAGTACACTTGAAAGACAGTCATCTAGTCGGTGACTTGAGTGAGAAGTGTCTTTAGATCGTTACGCAATGAGGCAGCTATCTTTTTTAGACTTTTTTTTTTTTGAGAGAAAAACAGTGACAATATAGGTCGTTTACTCATCCCCAATCTAAGGTGGAAGGTAAGGATCCTAGGGATTGTGTGTGCTGTCGGGGATGTTTACCATTCGCGACTCATCTCTAGATATCCTACAAATGCAGGGAATCAAGCAACAGTGACAGTTTAGCCCCACAGACTCATCCCCAATCTAAGGTGGAAGGAAAGGGAAACTAAGATGTGTATGTGCTGTCGGTGATTGTTTACCAATCGTGACATCGCTTTCATATGCATTAACAGTGACATTTAGCCTAAGTTACTTATTCCACGTCTTGTTTAAACGGGTAAGACTAGCTTGAATGTTTGTTGAGGAAGTATCTTTTTTTTTTTTCCCACTATTTGCTGACCACTCGTCCCCCAATTCAAGGAAGGAGGTGGGGCATCTAGTTTGTCGGGTTAACAGCTTTGGAAGATATTGCTACGTTGATATTGCGGATCATTGACATTCTAACTTTTGTCCCGTGACTGCTTTCTTGAGTTTGTGTCCTGTAGATATGAATGGAAAAATACAAAGCGTTTAGTTTCTAAGATGAATTCAGAAAGTAAAAAGAAGGTTTTAGGAGAATCTAGTAGTTTTTTAGCATTGTTCCAATTGACCCTGATCTCTTCTTCGCGAAGTCTGGCCCGGAATCGTTTGCGTTCTCTTTTGTATCTAGAGCAATAAAGAAGGAAGTGTTCAGTAGTCTCCTTTAATCTGCACTTGGTACATAAAGGAGATTCAGTTAGATTTCTTTTATGAAGATGATCATTAAGGGGACTATGACCCGCCCTCAACTGTACAATTGAGGCTGATCTACCTTTTTCCATACCCATTAAGGCACTGGCAATGTGCTGCGGTTTGGTAGAAAAAGGTTTAGAACCTGGCCTGAAAGGAAACTGGTTAGTATTAAACTTTTCTTTAGTTATTCTTCTTAGACTACCCAAACTTGCTGGTAGTCGAGTGCCTTCCATATGAGCGTCAGCCGCCTGTTTGGCGAGCTTGTCTGCTTTTTCGTTGAGTTCAATACCTGCATGACCTGGCGTCCAATACCATCTTATTATAGCGTCTATAGGGAGAGATTTTAATTCAGTACGAGTTTTGATGATCAAATGTTGACCCGAAGTAGCCCTTGGAATGTCGTGAATCAGCCTCAATACTGCTTGGTTGTCACTAAAGATAGCCAAGTCTGGGTGTTGCTGCACTCTGCCGCGGAGAAGTTCTTTAGCAAGTTGAGCTGCTAGTGAAAGGCCTAATAGTTCCGCCTCATGATTGGAAAATAACTGAGGTAATTGGAGAGATATTGTTTTTTGATTTGAAGTTGAAACGGCTGAGGCTCCGCCTCCCTCTTGATTTACTGATCCGTCTGTAAATATAATAATTGAATTTCTTTCTTCCTCTTCTTTGATTTGTTTGGGAATCAAGTCAGTAGCTTCTTCTTTGGATTTGTCTAGATTATAAACCGTGCCGATTGGTTTAGACCACGGGGGAAAAGGATGAGCATAAATTGTTTCGATCTTCAGCTTTGCTGTTTGGTTCAGCACATCGAATTATAGAATGTCCTGTATAGGGCTTTTGTTCTTTGTTGGTCCATTCATCAGTTCATGTTTTATTAGCATATGAGTTGGGTGGGAGGTTGGTGTCGAAAGTCTTTTGAGGATGAAGTTATGATGTCTTCTTGTGACGATCTGATGAATTGGAGCCATGAAAGCGTCGTGGTGAAGTAGATCGATGGATGTGCCTTTGAAAGCACCAAGAATCAAGATCAGAGCTGCGTTTTGAAAAGACCTTATAATTTTATTAGCTTTGTTAAAGTTTCTTGTTGTGAACCATGCTATGCTCCCGTGAAGGATTCGAGGCAATAGTACTGAGAGAACAAGTTGTTTGACTTCTTTGGGGGCTAGTCCTGAGTAGCACCTGTTTAGTCTGCGGAGTTGGTGCATAGTGAAATTGCCCGCTTTCTTCATGTGCTGTAGATGCGAGTTGAACAGTAGTTTGGTATCGAGCCAAACTCCTAGCCATTTAATTTCGTTCTTGGGCTGTAGTAGTACTTCACCAAATTTGAAACTGGGAAAGGTCTGATTTCTCTTGTTAGTAAAATGGATAAGTTGAGCCTTTTTCTTGTCAAAAATTGCACCGTGAGTCTCGGCCCAATTTAGCAATCTTGTGGCGTGTAGTTGTAGTTTTGTTAAATTTTCTTCGAATGTTTTTGATGCAACTAAATGGATCACATCATCGATGAAACCTAGTGACAAGTTGAGTGAGTTTGGAGAGATGGTTGTTGAATTTAGAAGAGGCGAATTGTAGATGATGTATAATATGACTGATAAGGGAGAACCTTGAGGTAGACCATTATCTACTTCAAAGGTCGCTGATAAGAAGTCCTGAAGTCAAAGATGTGTAGAACGCTCATAAAGGAACCCTTGGATTTGTGACAGGAGGTAGCTTGGGCAGTTGTGATTATACAGAGTAGAGAGTAGGCGTTCTCGATGAACTGAAGGGTAAGCTGATTTCACATCCAGTGATAGCGCTGATACCACCTCATTGTTCCTCCATTTTTGTTTGATCCAGGTCGTGAGAATTAAGAGAGCATCCTCTGTGGAATGATGCTGTCTACCGCCCATATGGCCAGCAGCAACTATCTTCCTGGATTCAGCCCAGAAGGTAAGCCGGCTAGTGATGATCTTTTCCAATATCTTGCCTAAACAGCTGAGTAGCGCGATGGGCCTGTAAGCATTCGGGTCCGAATAGTTGTCTTTGCCATTCTTCCTTATAATGATCGTGATTGCCTTACGCCAGGCGTTTGGAAAGTAACCCCGTTTGAAACAGGCGTTAAAAAGTCGGCATAGTTCCTCCTCAATCGCAGGTAAAGCCAGTTTGATAAGTTCGTTTGAGATGCAATCGTCTCCATTCGCTCGACGGTTCGGAAGGTTGTTGATAATACCCCTGAGCTCGTGGGGCTCAAGTTTAGGGAAGAGGTGTTGAGTAAGTGTAATCCGGTTGTCTAGATCAGGTGGGATGTCAGATAGATTGGCCTCCACATGGGCAACAGATGTTCCGTAGTACAGCAGAGATGCCTGTTCTTCTTTATCAATAGCTACTGATCCATCTTGTTTTTTGAGCGGGGCGATTTCACTCGACGAGCTGGGTTTGACATATTTGAAAGCCTTGAAAGTGTCGTTGTTTGAGCAGGATTCCAAAAATTGTTTCCAATGGTTGACTTTAGTTTTGAGTACCTGATCTTTGAAAAAGGCTTGCCATTCATAATAACATTTTTGAGCCTCAGGTAGTCTGGACAAGATCATCCAACGGCGGGCTCGGTTTTGGTTCTTGAGGATTGGGTTCAATTTGTCCTTGTCCCACCAGACTTTATGTTTGTTGAGTTTGGTTTTTACCTTTTTACCCTGTTCCTGCGCGGCTTCAAGAATGATGCTTGATAGCGTAGAAACTGCTGTGTCGATAGTGGAGAAGTTGTCGTAGTCAGGTGGAAGTAGGTGTAGTTTATCTGTGATTTTGCTATGGAGTAGTGTAGATTGGATGTCAGTGATTTTCAGTGAGATGTGGGATTCAACAGGAGGTATGAAATTCAGGTCGAGGATAGTTGCTATAGGAAAATGGTCTGAAGCTAAGGTGTTGGTTAATACTTTAAAACTAATGACCTTCTGCACCAGGTTCCAGCTGGCCCATGCGAGGTCAATGGTTGTCGGAGTAGTGTTTGTGGAGAAGCGCGTAGGAACACCCTTTGGTGATATGATTTTGAGACCAATTGAGCTGAAAAGTGAGATTAGCTTCTTTGCTTGTGTGTCGGTAATTGGGTAGTCTGGCGGGTTCCAGGTCTTATGATGTAGATTGGTGTCTGAGACAAGCAAAGTCGGGATGTGTCTGTTGTGGTTGTGGTCCAGCCAGCGTTGTAGAGTTAAGAATCCTCTTAGGGAGCCCGGGGGGTTGTACCAAGATATGATCCTCAAGCTTGTACGGTGCGAGTTCTGATCTTTGATGTCAATCGCCAGGATGATATCAGTCGAGCTGGGAAGAACTGAGAACTGTGATGTTGGAATTGACTTGGAAAGGTAGATGCAGACCCTTGGTCGATCAGACCAAGCCGAGGGGGAGTAGTCGTAGGCTGAGATCCAATGCCAGGCATCATGGTGGGGGAAAGTAAGGGAATGTGAATTAAACCAAGGTTCTTGGAGTGCTAGGAGTGTGTAGTGCGTTTGAGTGAGTGCTTCATGAGTGATTTGAATCAAGTTTTGGCAGTTGAAGTGTAAGATTGAAAAATTGCTGAGTGAGAGAGGGATGTCGGAGGTTGGTTCGTCTTGAGATTCTTGATCTTCAGTAAAATTTGGAAGTTGGGGAGTGGAAAAACTATTTGATGTGAGGTTATTGATATTATTACTCATCGTCGCTTGTGTCTTGTGGTGTAATCGTAAACTTTGTATTTCGGAGAGGGCAACCTAAACTTTTTGGAGAATGAGCATACTTGGGAGAGAAACGGTCAATTTTTTCTGTGGATCTTTGGCAGTCGAAATGAAAGCATCTGGCGCAGACTTGGGCAGAGTCATTATTGGCACAATCTTTGGTATTATGTGGGTCACCACATGTTGTGCAGTAAGCATAGTTATTGCAAGCGTTATGAGTATGATACAAGTCTAGACAATTGAAACACATTGTTGGGCCTTGTACATATTGTTTGCTCTTGATGCGATGATAGTCAGCGTATAAGCCTCCTTTACCAACATTGTGAGCTAATACCTTGTCAAGTAAGTTGAGGACAATTGTACCGTGAGTTTTTCCTGTATCTTTGGGATTCTTGAGCCATTTGACCGAGTGGATTGATTCGATGGGGATGCCATTTTGTTCGCTGAGTTTTTTGGGGAAGTCATTGTTTTCAACCTCGAGTTCAGCCGGTACATAGTTGAAAAGAACTGGGTAACGCATTTGAGAAGTTACAAATTCATCGTGTGCTAGCTTTGTCCAAACATGTTTGTTTTCGAGGAGCCACTTTTTTATAAATCGATTATCCATATACATGACCACATCACCTGATTTGAGGAGCGAGGCGCTTCGTATCGTAACTTGGGAGCCGTTAACTTTGGCATCAATGGATGCGAGGGCTTTGTTGATTCTTTGAGCAATTTCGGCCGTTTTCAATCCCTTCAAGGGTTCCGTACCAGGTGTTTTGTGAATGATCAATGTAGCAGCTTTGAAGTTGTTGATATCCGAGTTTTTGGGGGGTTGTTTAGGAGTTATTGTTGTATTTTGCTTTGGGTAAGGGTTGTTCCAAGCACGAGGTCTAGGAGTTGTGGTATTGTTAGTGGCGTGGAGCTCTTTATGTTGGGGCGTTGAGCGTTCCTTGAGGACTTTGATTTCTTCGCGTAATTCCTTGATCGTATTGTTGAGTTCATTGATCGTGTTTTCGAACCCGTTCATCATCTTGATCATGAGTTGAATAAGAGCATCGTTTGATTGAGAGCTTCCTGATGAAAGAGATCCTAAGTCACACATCATGGAGTCCACGTCATTCGATCGTCGCAAAGTCGGATTTTTTTGGGGGGGAGGATTCGGAACACCTTCTCCGATGTCCGGTGGTCGTTTTTGAGGCATAAAATGCTGAAGGTATTGTTTTTATGACAGTGACAGTGGCTGCATCCCTTGATTGGCAAGGTTTGTGCAATCGGCCTGGTTGATCCTCTGGTGACCTGGTTGAAGTTAGCTTAACACAAGCCCTCTCTGCGCGGCCACGTCTGCGCGCCTCGTGCAAAATGGCCGGAAGACCCCCGCAAGCTTCAAAAGCAGAGTTCACAGTGACAGAAGGCGGTTGAGGGCAATATACCTTCAAAACCTAAGGGCCCGTTTGGTTCCTTTTCGTGAAATATGTGACCTGAAAACAAAATTTTGTTTTGCCCCTATATGAAGGGGCAGATAGAGATATTCGTAAATCGGATATCGAGATTACCGAACAGCAATCCAAACGGAGGTCAACAGACGTCTGTTGACCTCCGTTGATCATATCGCTGTTCGGTAACGATAATGATGAAATACAATCTGATCGATTGTCTTCCCCAAAAAGAATCGAACGGTCATTAAAGACCATTCTTATCGTTCTTCTCGTTCACCTACAAACGAGCTTCATAAAAAAACCAAAACAGTCATTAAAGACCTTCATCTTTGCTCTTGTTCTTTCACCTACATCGAGCTTTATAAAAAAATCGAAACGGTCATTAAAGACCATTTTCGTCTTGTTCTTTCACCTACAACTATTTTCATCGCGATTGATTTGCGATGTCCTCATACCGCAGGACTTCAAGTCAAATTGAGCACCGTCCTCGATCTGTTTTGAGAGCTCTCATGGTGAATCATCAATCCCAAACCCACAAATTATTACAATTACATTTCATTAAAAAGGTTCTTGCTACTCAAGAACACCATTTTGCCATGTTCTCATATCTGAGCATTGGCACTCAGATCTGTATTCAACAGTTGCTTCCACAACTTTACAAAACACCACGCCTCACTTCCATGCTCAGTGGACAAGCTTGGATTGATGAGCTTATTAATCATCCCAACCAATCAGTTTTCTACGAGAATCTTGGCATGCAAAAGCATGTATTCTTTGAACTACGCTCAGTTCTCCAAGATGCTGGAATTCTAGTAGACTCACGTTTTATTACGGTGACTGAGAAATTAGCTCTCTTACTCTATACTCTCATAACCGGTCTCTCGAACCGCAAACTTCAGAACCGTTTCCAAAGATCTGCTGATAGTATTTCTAAGTACGTTTTTTTTTGAAAAATTGTATTGCTTTCTTCTAACATGTCTTATTTTGACTAGGATTGTTAATCACCTTGTCAAGGGAATCTCTGATAATGGTGATTTACTTCAAAAATACATTCCTCTTCCCGATGCCAACACACCGCTCCCTGACGATTTCTCTACGAATACCAAGTTCATGCCTTACTTTAAAGACTGCATTGGCGCAATTGACGGTACCCACATTCCAGTCACTCCGCCAGTCTCTGAATATATTCCTTTCTCTAATCGTAAAGGCTATACATCTCAAAACGTCCTTGCTGCGTGCAATTTCAACATGGAATTTATTTATTTATTGGTTGGAGCTGAAGGAAGTATGGCTGACGGTGCGCTTTGGAGTTTGGCTCGAAGTCGTGACCTTGCAATTCCAGCAGGAAAGTACTATCTTGGTGATGCTGGCTTTGCGCTCACCGAGACTTGTCTTGTTCCTTTTCGAAAAGTCCGTTATCATTTACGAGAGTGGGAAAAAAAGGGTTTCAGGTCAGCATTCTTTTTTTATCATCCTTTTCATCAATCTCAATCTTTTCTTATTCTTATCTTTTTCCACCATTTCCATCCTTTCATCTTAGACCAATGAATAAACAAGAACTTTTCAATCTCCGACACGCTAGTGCTCGTAACGTCATTGAACGTATTTTTGGAGTCTGCAAGAAACACTTCAGTATCATGGCTCACGGGTGTCAATATACTATAGAGATACAGATTTCTATGGTTACTGTTATGTGTTTTATTCATAATTTCATACGTGTGAAAGATCCACAAGAAGAAGATCCTCAATTTGGAGCTGATTTCATGCCAGACATTCAAGATTCAACTCAAACTGCCACTCAAGATCAAACTGATAATCTAGAACCTTATGGTAGTACCACTCAAGGTAATAACAATGCTAGAATGCTTCAAGATTCAATTGCAGATGCTATGTGGGTAGATTATCAAAAAGAGACTGCAAGAAGACAGCAGTTAAATCGTAGCAGGCAAAGACATGGGAAACCCATCCCATATCCAGGTGCTTAAATGATTAGATACAACCTTATTTAGTTTTTATTTTACATGTATTACTCACATCTTTGATTGTTTCTCACTGAAATCTCAACTCATTCATCATGATAATGTGGAAGCAAAGACTACATGTGTTCTTTTTTATTTCTGAGCATCAAACAAATAACTAAAAACAGGTGTATAATAATATTGTGTACATACAGCTTTACAAACAGCTTTTGAGTAATAACATTGTGAGTAATAATATATCAATTTAATTCTGTGTCTGTGTTTAAAAAAAATACAGAACAAAAAGAAGAAGACTGAAGAAAATAAATCAATAAATAGATAGATGAAATAAAATCAAAATAATGAATTCAATAAACAGTGGATGAAAAGAGTAAAGAAAGAAAGGGAAAAGATAGAGTACATCAACATGTAGCAAGGATAGGTTTGAAGTAATTGAAACCACTTACCTAAATCTTGGATTGAAGCCACTCATCACGTTCCTCAGCTGGAGTGCTGATGTAAGTCTCAGCCAACAAAGGCTGGACTAAAAACAACTCGATAGCCTTCCAGCGCTGTTGGCGAGTAAGTGAAGATTCATACAATAGCTTGACTGCTTGGCTATGGTTCGATTGGGGTGGAGCCTCAGGAGTAGAATGTACAACAGAAGTGGAAGTTGAAGGGATTGTCGATCTCAAAAGGGTGCTCATGTCGTGTAATTCGGTTGAAGATGAAGAGAGTGATGACTTGAAGAGGGACCCAATGTCGTGTAGTTCGGTCAAAAGCCCATCTACAATCTCGACACCGCTGCGTTTCTTCTTGCGAACCAGGTTACGCTCCTTCAGTGCCACCGCAGACTTACCATGTCGATTTCCGGCTGGTCCTTCATCTGAGCTAGGATCCTCTTCAGACTTAGGAACGTCCGACTTAGGATGGGCAGGATCTTCAATACCGGGCAAGTCGGATGTGGAAGAGGTTGGTGAGAGGGAGTGGGTGGTAGCTGGGACGTGCTGAATAGTTGAAGTCGAAGGAGCTGGAGGGGGGTCGTCGGGCTTCTTGATCGAGGTTTTGGTGTACTTGGCAGTGGCTTTATGGCCCTCCAATAAAGGCGCCAGTTCGCTGAACAAAGGGAAGGGCCGGCCTTTGCATCGGGCGTAGTCTTTCGCTTTCTTGGTTCCCTGAGAAAAAGACAAAAATCAGTTTGAGAAAAGCAAAATGATGACAATAATAATGAAATTTACTTACATTCTTACTTTTGGCTAGGATGGGTGCCCAGACCCCCTCAGGAAGTGTGATACATCCATCTTCCCACCCAGCTCCACTAAGCCCGTCCAGATGTTTATAGTCGGCATAGAGGCCTCGTAACTAACAAGCAATCCAGGAATTCATATAAAAAAGAAAAAAACAGATTAGTTTGAGAGTTTTGTAACTAACAAGTAATTGAAGAGTTCATATAAAAAAGAAAGAAACAAAGAAAGACTCATTTGAGAGTAGACACGGTGGGATGGACTTGAATCCTGTCAATCCCCATCCCAAAACCATCAGGTTAACCGTGAGGAGCTGGGAAGGTGGCAGCCTGAACCTGTCAGTGCGCCCCAATTTCCCAGCTTGAGGGATAGAGTGGTGGAATAGAATTGAAAGTGTAGAAACTGAAGAAATGAGGAAATGAAATTATTATGAAAAACTTACAACATACCACCTGGACTTGCAGTTTCCTACCTCTTTAGTGTGACTTAGGTAAACAAGACCATCAATAACTTTCCTTTCACTCCCTGCAAGTGCGGTGACACAGGCTTCCCAAGTCGGAATTTTGAAGCCATGAGCGGTCGTAGCGTTCTCAGGTCCAATAGGTTTTCCGTCAGCTGGCTGGCGTTCAGCAGTGAGAACATCAATCATGATTCGATTGTCATTGTCGTCCCAAGTTACATTCGGAATGATCTTGTCAGCTTCGACGGACTGGGTGGTAGGCTGGGTAGCAGCAACACCCAAACCCCGCCGCAGCGCGGCGGATTTTGGGTTCACGGAGGCAGAGGTGCGATCAAGCCCAGTTTCAAGGCGACCTCACCGCATCGCTACCACAGTGAGAAAAATTCTCAAGGGGACCGCGGCACGCTTGAGACCATCGCAGCGCGCCGCAGACTGGGTTTTTTTCACTAAATTTGAAAAAAACAAATGGCCGCCAAAAAAAAGTCCAAGCTTGCTTTTAACAGACAAAGTGGAAGGATTCATAGCACAGAATGCATCTGAGAAAGAATTTGAGAAAAGAAAATTCAAGACAGAACTTGAATTTGAGGAGGACAGAGGAGAAAGTTAAGTGGAAAGGGGATTTGATCAAAGGGGTGATAGGATTGGGAGATTGCTAAAGGCCTTGTTCTGTTCTATTACCAAGGATTCAACTCTGAGATAGTGCTTTGGAATCAATATTCTGTTTTGCATTCACTTAAAAGTTGATAAAAATCGATCGATCAAGTTGAACCACTGATTTCCACTTAAACCTTTTACAAATTCTCTTTTTTTTTGGTTCCCTTCATCTTGATTGATTTTCACCACTTTCCAATCACATCTTTGATCGATCCTTTGGTTTCATTCTTGAATGAATTCATCAAACATGTTCTTTGATCTATTGGTTAAGTACAGCCTTTGATCAATTTGTTATACATTTCTGCATTGGTCCGTTACTTTTGTTCTTGAATTGATCTGAACCTCTTCTTCAACCAAAAGACGTTATTAGTATGACATCATTGGCTTTTAAATCACCAATTGTATCAACTTTCCTCAGTATGATTCAGTCCAGTTGATTAAGTATACATCACTGATTGCCTTATATGGTGAAAAAATATCTAGATAGCAGGAAAATCTCATTCAACTATCTTATTTTGCTCTTTGAGCCAAACTGGGCCCCTGGGTTCCCCCTGGGGTCCCGTCAATGGGGCAGCGGCGGGTCGGACCCCAGTAAAAACCGGGACCCGGCGCGCTTTTATCCCAGTGCCACTTCAGTAGACTGAGGGTGCGGCGGGACCCCCGCGCTGCCCCAGTTTTCCGCGGCGGGGTTTGGGTGTTGCTACTAGTGAGTTGAGGATGAATGAAGAGAATTGGATCGAGTAGGGAACTGATAGCAAGTTGAGGATGAATGAAGAGAATTGGATCGAGTAGGGAACTAATAGCAAGTTGAGAATGAATGAAGAGAATTGGATCAAGTAGGGAACTACTAGCCAGTTTTGATAGGCATTTAGAGTGAATAAAAGACTTGATTGGATAGAAAACCAATAGCGAGGTTCGATAGCCAGTTTGATGAACTAGCTGAGGAAGGAAATCGTGAGGAGAGCTGAGCGAGGGAATGAGGAATAAAAAGAGACGTTGGAAAGGGGGTGTGCGGGTATTGAGATTAGGAGAAAGGGGTGGAAGAAGGAGATGGATTGGGGCAGGGGCAGATAGAGATAGAGGGGGTAGATACAGCCCAAAGGCTGTATCTGTATTTGGACGAATATGTGAAGATGTCCGATGACATATTGACTTCACATATTTGAACCGAACGGGTATGTAAAAGCGAGTATATGGGTCCAATCTGGTCCATATAATAAGGGTACTCAAAGTAAGTATGTACGTGTACATACTTTTTGCTATATACTTTTTTTGGCGGGGAAGGCGAGGCCAAAAGTATATTTTTTTTCTTTGTCCCCGCCAAAAAAAGTATGTAGCGAAAAGTATGTAGCGCTACATACTTTGCTTTGAGTACCCTTAATATATTGCTGTATGTAACTTTTTTGGTGTAAAAGTCGGTCACATAATATGTGACCGACCGAACCAAACGGGCCCTAAGATCTAAGCTATTTCGCAAATATATGCACCGGCCAGAAATTTCTGGTTACTCACTGGTGGTCACCGTGTGCCGAAATCCTTTTGGGCACACGAGTTGGTGGCAAATAGAGTTACATGTTCCCCGCAAGGAAAGAGATTCTGGGATTTGTAGCATATACTCCGAAAGGAAGTCTTTGAAATGCAAATTCCAAAGGCGTCACAATTTCTCGAGTTATCCTTTTCGCTTGCTGTAGCGAGAGTGATCCGTTTTCAATCAGGCTATATTGGAGTCAGACAATATCTTGTCGATCAAGTGTCTCATTTCATACTATGGATTGGGGTAGCACCGCAACCGTCTTCGATCAGCTCGCTTGCATTTCGGACTCAGTCAAGTCCTACCTGAAGGCCAATATCTTACATTGTAATGAAAGCTTCGACATTCACCAGATGCCGGACCTATCAGGTAATGTTTGAGGGATTGCTTTTGTTTATCTTCAATCAAAGGTCATATGGGGGAAAGTTTGTGAGAATGTGCCCTCGCAAGCAGCCCTACAGGTCAAAAAAAATCCAGGAAGGTTTAATCAAAAAAATGTAAATCTTCATTGATCTACGGCATACATATTACAGTCAAAACGGAAAAGCTTGACCAATTTTGCCCGCAAAACTCGAGCAATTTGGCGGGGAATTTGTGACAAGCTTTTCTGGTTTGACTGTAGTTTAAGAAATACATATCCTTGCTACTATCACAATAATGGAAAGTGTACACCCTTATGGAATCAATTCTACATATAATTACAACAAAGATTCATACAATACTATGTGCGTGGAAATTAAAAAAACATAAGCAAAAGAAATATTTGTACAAACGATTTTCTTGATCACGTGCATTAAAATTTATAATACCCTAAAATTATTAAAATATCCTCTTTTAAGAAACAATATTTATACCTTTTCCACCATTGACTTCTACAGATGCTGTGTTTAACTCTGAAATGTATCTAACAGCATGTTCAATATCAATCTGAAAGCAAGGACGATCAATTGGTAAGAGCGGAAAGATCTGATATTCTGAATCTGAATCCTTGTTACCGCTCTCTTCATCTTCGATTCCTAATAAACAGAATCACAATAACACAATCGCTCATTCAATTCTTTGTTGATAGTTATCAATAAAAAAAGAAAGCATACGTGGTTTATGTCCAACTAAGCTACCATCCACCTCACCTGTTCCAAAACCTCGAGCTGCCAATGCAGAAAAGACTGAAGAAGAACGTAACCCACAAAACACGATAGGTATGCAGTGTGATTGTTGAAGAGTTGCGAGTGCTTCAGCGGCAGTCGAATCGATCTCGACAGTAGAACTAAGATCTAATACTAGTCCGATCGAGCCTTCTTTGAAGATCAGATCATTTAGCTGATCAATGATCCGACTTGCATTTGCGTAAAACATCGGGCCTGTGAGTCTGGCTACTGAGATCACGGAAGCGTTGGTTTTACTATTCACAAGCCTGGGATTTGTGCCATCAATTCCAGAACTTGAAATCCATACGACCTCTGGGGTTTCTGTTTCACGACGCCAAACGGTCGCGGTCCCGAGCGGTTGGACGTTGGTATGTACAAGCCTGAATAAAACCAGAGTGTCATCGTGAAGATAGAAAGTGGATGTGTGCTTTTAGACTTGAACAAAAACAGTTTTAGAGGTACAATAGACCGACCTAAAGAGGAAACCAGCTAATGATGCAATCACAGTGGTGTAAATGCCAATCTCTGATATGAACAGAAAAATAAGTAAAATGACAAATGATCAGAAGGTAGGTGAATAAAGATATAGAGCATGTTGATGATTGAACCAACCGAGAGAGGTGAAGATTGCAACGAAGACTCCAACAATGAACAAAAATCCATCCCAGGAGGAGATCCTCCAGATTGTCTGATAAGCCGTGGGAGGCCAAACGATCAAATCCCATACAGCGTGAACGATGACTGCACTGATGGCTGCATTTGGTATATAATAAAATACGCCTGTGAGCTCATAGATAGCAAGTAGCACAAGAGATGCGGTGACGATTCCGGCAAGTGGAGTTCGAACTCCAGCTTTGGATTTGAGGGCTGTACGCGAAAAGGATCCAGTGACTGGATAAGCACCCACAAAAGGTCTATTGAATAGAGTGCGCTGAGTCTTTGGTCAGTATAGAGGACTGCAGGTCAACAGGTAGTTTTCGGATTGAGTTGCCATACCCAAAGATGTTAGAAATCCCGATGGCAATCAACTCCTGTGAGGGTGAGATGGTGTAATGGTTGATCCGAGCAAAGGATTTGGCTATCGAGATATGTTCTATGACTAGGACAATCAACACAGCAGGCAGATGAGATGCATAGGTTTTGATGACTTCTTTGTCAAGCCGAGGTGGACCGACGGTGGTGAGACCGCGTGGGATATGACCTAGGATGGCAATCGGTGGTGCGGCTTTGTGATGACGGGTGACTAGGTAGGCTATGAGAGTGTAGACCAACAGCACGAATATCGAACGCATTGCTACCAGTACATCTGTGCTCTTTCGGCCCATCCCTCCAAGTCGACATATAGGCGGAAGCCCAAATTTGATTGCATATAAGAAAGCCAGCGCGGTTATGCCGACAGCTGCTTCAGTGGTCGTATGTGGTAGTTGCTTCAAGGTATTGATTATGATTCGATAGGTTGCAGCGTGAGTGTCTAATCGGCGAGAGATTCCGAGCATTGTTGGCACTTGTCCTGCGATGATGCTGATGGCAGAGCTTGTCAAAAAGGCCGCGATGGCCGGAAGTGGGATCTGAAGAAGCAAGACAGATGAGCTCAGATCATAAATACTTCCAATGAAAAACATACATACAAAATCTACCACAAAGCCAAGCCTCAACAAACCTAAGGTGAAAATGATGCAACCCGATATCAAGGCGAGTGAAGAAGCCATGACGTGACCAGGTATGTTCGGTGAGGTTACTGCAGCTTGTCGTACGATTTCACCCATCAGTGAACTCATGACAGCCACAGGACCGATGGTGATATCCTTGGAGGTTGCAAACATCCTAGGTAAGTGAGAGCTTATCAGCATCAATATGTGCTTCTTCCAACTATTGAACACATGATGATGATTATTGTGATCTTTTTTCTCACCAGTAGATCAGAACACCCATGAATGAGCCGTAGAGTCCAAATTCGACAGGAAGTTCCGCTAGTTTTGCATAAGCCATTCCTTGCGGAATGACTACTATTCCGACAGTAAGACCAGCTACTAGATCACCTATGATCCAATCACGTTGATACTTGAACAACCAACTGGAAAATGGGAAAAAGGAACGCATCCAATCGAATACCATCCCTGCTGAGAGGAGGGGAAATTCACGAGGGTCCGGTTCGATGAAAGGTTCAAGTGCAGGCGCCGATGATCTCAATGCCTGTATCCGTCGATCTCGGTCGCTCGGCTCTCCGTCAAGTGGAATGCCAAGAAGGATGCGACGGACATGCTTGAAGGTGGTCACTGTGAGTTGTGCCATATTGCTACTGAGTGGGTTTTGGAGACTGTGTAACCACTAAAAACCAATATATCCTCGTTCTAAGCTTCGAAAGGAATTTGACCAGAACGATGGATGTAGAGATAAGAAACTTGAAATTATTAAATAGCTGTGTGCAGGAGATTTGGAGGGTGAAGTTCGCAAAGTAATTACGGATTCTGAGACGGTAGTCTAAAGAAATCGCAAATGCAAACAGAGCAAAGCAATAGAAGGAAAGAGAAGGAAAGGAGGATTGAGTGAGTCTTATCGTAAAGCATGAAGATGAGCTTCAAGTTCAGTGATCAATCGATATCACACTGAGCCAAAAAGTGATCTATAGCACGCCATCGACTGCTGCATAACTTTCTAAGATAAGTGATTGGTAATGAGTTTTCGCCTCATTTGACTGATCCAGAATACTCGAAGGCTTGTGCAGCTGAAGTAGCTGCTACTTGGGTAGCAGCTACTATCCACTACGCACCCCTTTCTGACACGCAGGCATCGGAATAGTCCAACCGTGAGACCTACACCAGTGTACAGCGTACGCAGACTCTTTATTCAGCAACCATCCACAAACAAATCCGTATTGAGCCTTCCCAAGCTTTTTGTTTGGCCGCTCACGAGTCACCAGTGCTCCACCCGTTCAAACTGAAAATGAGAACATCACATTTCCCATTACAAGCGGAAGCCTTGGAACGATAAAACTTGCTTCACTGATGTTATACATCCCATGCCCATTCACTCAAATTATGTTCACATTGCCAACTGAGTTCACAAAGATCATATGTATCCTTTGAATAGCTTTTATGGCACCAAAAGTCTCATTGACAAGATTGAATCAATCACCTTAAACTTATATTTTTTGAGGCTCGTTTGATCAAAATAGTTTCCATGTCATAAGCAAGGTCAGTATATAAGAGCTTTGCAGCGTCAACATTTCAAGAAAATCACTTTTGTAGTTCAGCTTAATTACAATCTAGTTGATTACAACTTCAACTTGTTTTATATGATCTGTTTAAGCTGTCTAATCCGTTTACTGAGTAAAATCAATGCATTAGGATTGATTCCCCCTAACCTTTCAGCAACTCCCATAGGGTCTGAGGCAATGGATAGATGTTGTCTGTCCGTACAAGCAGCAATCTGACCGGGTGTGGAGGATTGGTGCGGTGATTGTGATCAAATGTGCATTGGAAGGACGGTGAGGAGTCGGATGGGTGTTATTGACAACAAAGACGGATGGAGATAGAGTTTGGGTACTGTTTCTGAAAGGGGGGTGCTGCGTATTTTTTTTGGGTTAGAGTAGCAGAATTAAGGGGTTTCAAGTTTAAATCTTTTATACAATTTTTTAAAAATTTGGTCAAGTTTTATACAACACTGTAAGATTTTAAATTTGACTGTTTGTAAAAATCAAGCACGTCAAATAATTACTGTCGTAAAACAAATCAAAGCGGTGAACGTATTGTTCCAAGATTTGGCGACATTTCCTTTGAAGAGAATGACCAGATGGCCTTCTTGACCAATCTCATCTTTGATGACGTGGACAATACCATGATTGAAAAGGTCAAATCGTTGACCAAATGATTTTTAGAAGTGTACATTTATGCTAATTTTGGAACGGGAGACGTAAAAAGGTCTCCTGTTTTAAAAATATTTTACGTAAAATTTACAACTTCGTCCAAGTTTTTAAAACGTGAAAATACGGAAAATCTTGAACTTGAAACCCCTTATTGCAGTGGGTAGCTGTAGCCGCTACAAAGTTGCACAACCCTTTGGTGACTCCCGACTGATCTCACAACAAACGGAGTAAACAAGAGTGAACGAAAACCCAACCAAAGCATTAGCTTGAACAAGCCCTGTGTGGCCATGTCCGCGCGCCTCACAGAGGGGCTTGGGACTAATTGTGAATTCCTGGCACAGAGACTCCACGAGTTAAGTCCACTTATGTAGTTTTTTTCTCTTTCCCGCTTTCTTCACTGATAAAAACAACTTTACCTTGCAGGAAAAGTTGTTTGTATTTTTGTTCTACATGTGTTTCCATCTTGATATCCTGGTTATCACTACTTCATCACCCTGATCATGACTTCAGTTTTCAAGCTCTTATGTCCCATATGTAAATGAATGTACAGCCTGTATTTGCATCGTACGTGATTTAAACATAAGGATGTGCAAAACATTTGGTGAATTCGGCGCAGGCAGAAACTAGCATACAAAAAGCACTGAAAACAGACCACAATACAGGCGGGTGTTGTAAAAATGTTAAAGCCACATTTCTGGCCACATCAGATGGTTTGTCTACAATCTGAGGCAATGAGGATGTGTAGAAAAAAAATATGAACAACTCTTGCTGCAAGGTAAAGTTGTTTTTATCAGTGAGGAAAGCGGGAAAAAGAAAAAAACTACATAAGTGGACTTAACTCGTGGAGTCTCCGTGCTAGGAATTCACAATTAGTCCCAAGCCCCTCTGCGAGGCGCGCGGACGTGGCCGCGCAGAGAGGGCTTGTTCAAGCTAAACCAAAGCACGGGGCTCCCGACTACCCACTGTCCCATCACCAGATATCGCAGTGGAAAAGTGTCAGTCAGAGTGATTGATTTCCCACACTATACCCAAATAGAAACTCGTAATTACAGCCGTTTTTTAAAAGCTCATCCAAACTTGCCAGCAAAACTCGAGCAATCTAGTAGTGAATTTGTGACAAGTTTTTTTGTGAACAACTGTACTTTTTGATCACTGGCTCACTAGGACCTACTAGGACCCAGAAAAGCTCCTGTGGCCATGTCCGCTCTCAAAGAGGGGCTTATGACCAAAACCCCAAGTTTGGCTTGAGCACAGCAAAAATTTCAAGCACATTTGCTTGAATACCCACCATGAGGGCCCAAAACATCATGAAACCTCTCCAGAAATTGAGAAGATCTTCTTCAAGGTCTTCTGTGTCTCCTTGTACCATTTTTAGCATGTGAACAGTTGTTGACATGAGGATATTGGACTCCAAGATCAAGTGATGTTCAACAGTTTAATCATTCACAAGAACTCAACAACTCAACTGTGCAACTTTGCTCAAGTAAAGTGGTGCAAATAGTGACACAAGCATGTGTACAAGGCTTATAAGAAGCTCTGTTCATTTTATTGTGAGGTTACAAGATGTCTGGAGCTTTCACAATGGAATTTCAAGCAAAAGTACTTGAAAATGCTGTTGTGCTCAGGCCCAACGGTGAGTCAGCAGCGCAACTCTGCGCTACGAGGCATGCAACTTGTAGGGTAGCTTTATCCGCTATCGGAAATTTTCCCAGACGACTAGCGTAACTCTACAGGTTACGCTATCCTTTTTAGCGTAGATTTTTTGTACCTCGAACGCTATCCCAAACTGATAGCTTAACTACACCAGTTACGCTAGCGCTAGTTAGCGCGTTAACCAAGCTTCAAATCGAGAAAAACACTGACTAGACATGATATCATTGCCACCAAAAGATAGCATGTAGTAGGTTAAGATAGTAAGTATGTAAGACCTACGGTCATTACACAGACATAACTCACCAATCACTTAAATATTAACACTTATACTTAAAATGATTTCTCATATATATTATTGTTCTCAATTCTACGCTTGGTTCCTTAGCGATTCGGGACTGACTTCCCACCCCTTATCCTTCGGAACCAGGTAAGCGTTCATATTCTTTCTAGTGTTATCATTCTTTTCTTTTGATGCTTGTAGAGTGTTAGAGCGATTCGGGACTGACTTCCCACCCCTTATCCTTCGGAACCAGTCTCCTATACTGGGTATTCCGTTGATTTGAAATATAAGTCTCTCGGGTTCTAGAAACCTGTCCCGCTGTGTGTTCCACGGCGCTCTCTTTGTGCATTCCCGGTGAAGGTTCTAAGGAACCTTACAAAGTACCAACACAAAGACAGTAATAGAAAAAAGGTGAAAAGAAACAAAATCATGAATTGAAAATAAAATATTTAGAGGTCACATGAAATCATTAACTTTGATACATTCGACCACCTTGCTGAACTCGTTGCCAAGAGGCACCTTCTCAACCAGCCACATGTGAGTTGAAACGGACCGCTCAATGCTTATGGGGGTAAGACCGCCTCTGTTTGCAGAACATATGTCTGCGGCTGCCGAGAAGGTCCGCTCGGGTCCAGCCGATGAGCCTGAACATGCCAAGTAGTCATGAGCCATTCGCGCTATGATCGCAAACCGGCCATGGTTAACCTGAAGAGATGATGTTAAAATGTTAAATTCAAAAATCAGATGACATTTGGACCAGTGGAATCAAATAACACTCACCGACCACCAGCGAAGAGCCTCATTCGGGTTTCCCAAATCGTATTCTGGCTCCTTCATCCGAAGAACTGATTGGAAATAGTCCTTGACTTGGGAGTCATCACCAAGATCCTCCTGATCCTCCTCATTGTCGCTATACAAATCAAAAATTGCCGATGAAGGATTTGAGGCCTGAGCTGATTGATATGAAGGTGTATTACTTGGTCTCTTTTGAGTTGATCGCATCTGATACTCCTTGAATAATCGGTTAAAAGTCATTTCAGCATTTATGTATGTTGAAGAAGTCTTTTCGAAAAATCTCTCTAAAAATTTAAGTCAAAAAGCTGGGTGAAGGATTGTCGCCATTACAAGTGTTTCGCAAGCCAGGGCTTCATCTAGGTACCCTTGCAGTTTTGATATCATAGCCGCAAGCATCGGATAAAGTGCTTCGTTTGATGATAGTTTTTTTTCTCGATCTTGTAATCGTCGTCAAAGCTCGACATACTTAGGAATCACCATGGCCCCGGTGGGCATGTTGCCTTCCATCTGTTTCGTGGTGGTCAAAAAAGGCTGAAGACGTGATTTCAATATGCCAGAAGAGATGGAGGAAAAAACATCATAAAGGTGACTCACCTCAAGCTCTGAGTTAAGCTCTTCGATTGATGCCCATTCCGAGGGACTGATTGTAATCTCGTGGAAATAGCCGTGAGGCTTTCCATTCTTGCGTGGTCGTCGAGACTTTGAATGGACGCGGGCCAAGTCTTCCTTCAATATCTGATCAATAATCTGGAGGTAATGAAAAGAGAAATGAAATAGTTATGTTATTGATTTATCAGAACACATTCAGATAAATCAAAAAACATTCTACCTCACGAGCCAGCCACGCTTTATGTCGGCTAATATACTTGATATTCCATCTGATACCATACCCGGCTATCAGAGATCCCAAAGACAATCCACGTGCTTTCATAATACGATTGTATTCATTCCTCCAGGAGGATGAACGAGTTATTCTCCGTATGACGAAGTCGAGCTGACATAGGAATATGGAAATGTAATCAGTAATTCCAACACATCATGTAGTAAATGTAAGAGATTTAAATATGTTACCTTTTCTAATATGTAATGAAGCTTGTTAGCCTCCCTTCGGTGAGTAGGTGCAACTGTGTCATCGAGGTGGCACAGAGGGTTGGTTTCGTCGTCTTTATCTGCGGCATCCCAATCAGCCTCGTCATCAACAGGAGCGTCGGCTAAGGTGGCATCCAATCGATCTAACACTGAGGTATCTTCATCCAGGTCCTGAAGGTCGTGTTCCACATCGGAAGGAACATCTTCATCGCCTGGCGGATTCAAAACATCGGGGACTTCGGAGACTGGCCCATCCCCATCATGAGCCGTCTCATCTTCTTCAACTAGAGCGTTGCACACGTCTGGGAATCGGCCACGGAAGGCTGTCTTGACTTTGCGAGGTGGAGGCGTCTTGAGACCCAGCGCAGCTAATCCAGCTCCTACCACAAGTGCCAGCTTGTGGCAGAAGCAAAATGCGTGCATCGTATTTGGATCCCAACAGTAGTCCGAATCGACAAGACAATGGTCCATGAACTGCCGGTGCATTTCATGGGCCATCGTCTTGTTGTTTGAGCCAGAGTCCGTGGTCTGGCTAAGCAAGTGAGCACGAGTAACAAATAACAAACTTATATCAGTATGAAATTATGATCATACTGATAATAAAAAGAGAGCAACACTTATCTTTCCTGCTAGGTTGTGCTTGATTAACACGTTAGCCAGGGGTTTGGCTAACCATACTCCTCGGTGTTCCCAAGCAACAACTTTCATAGTAAGGTGACGCGAAATGTACTTCCAAGAAGGATCGATGTAGTTTACGGTGGCAGAAATGAAACCATGACGATTTCCTTTTGAAGTCCAAACGTCGTGTTGCATACAGAATTTCGATTCCAAGCCCTGTGAGAAACAATCAAAGTAAAAGATGTAAGTAAAATCAATAAGATGAATGTTATGCGTAAAAGAAACTAAAACACTAAAGGTTCTCACCTTCAACTCGTTGATCACTTGATCCTTCAGAGATAAGTTGAGCCGTTTAGCTTCCTGTGCTGCCCAATGCCGACCATAAAGCTTTGCTTCAGGTCTCAAATATTGGACGCATGCTCGGAGCCAAGGCTCCGCAAGCCTTAACCAAGGCAATGATTGCCTGAGAAGCCAGGTACACATTCCTTGGTTAAACGTGAGGTTGTCAAACTTTGAAACCTTGGTTGATGTTACAAAAGAATCGAGAGGACCGTTGGTCTTCTTGATTTTGGCTTCTTCTTGAGCTCGAAGTTCGGCAACTGACGGAGGAACCACATGTCCGGCTTCACGAGCTTTACGTCGACCAGGGCAACCTGTTGATGATCGACCAGTTTGGGTAGAGCCATCTCGATGAGCTTTAAGGTTTCCGGTTGGATTGGTGAAACTGATTCGAACGGGGTGTTTTCTATCGCGCGAACACCATAGACATGGGTAACCTAAGGGTCTTTTGGTTACGTCCTACAGAGACAGAGAATAACATGTTAGTTAGATAGAATAACATGTTAGTTATTATAATTGTACATACATCCTCTTTTTTACTATGGAATGGTGGTCCATAATACCCTAGTAAGGCGTCGGTCTGCATATCCTCCTCGAGATCAACATGCTTTCTCTTGCGTACTTTCCTGTTTTCATCGTCAGAATCGGCGCGCAAAGTTTTCTTCGTAACCTGGACGGAGGATATCTTTGATGGGAGGATGACTTGATCAGTACAAAGAGACTTGGTACAAGTAGTCTTGACCAAACAGTGTGTAACTGTTACTGACCTCATCTTTGGTATTGGTCTTTCTTCGTTTCTTAGTAACAACTTGAGGTGAGTCATCGGAATCATCAATGGTAACACTGGTGGTATTTCTTCGTTTCTTAGCTGGAGGTTTAACAACTTGAGGTGAGTCATCGGAATTGTTGGAGGTGAGGACTGGATCTGTGTGCTTGTTGGAGAATGGTTGAGATGTGTCAATTGAGAGTCTTCTACGGCTATCGGGATTGGTGGCAACCATTCCGGGTGTTGTCACAGGGTTTCGTGTTCTTTGAGGTCGAGTAGGAGTAGCTGAGACGACGGGATTTTTTGATGAGGTAAAGTTGATCTGGGATTGTTGACTTGAACCCCCAACGACGAATAACTGGAAGTTTAAGTAGTTGAACATCTGTATGAAGATGCCAACAAATGGATGACGAATGGGATTGATCATGATAATGGTGTAAGATAAGCGTCAGAAACGTTGAATGTTCTAAATGTGAAGATATATCGAGGAGAAAGAAAATCAAAAGAAGGAAGGTGGGAAGGAACGGGTGGCAGGACTGACCTTCATCCAACACCAGGTTGTACATTGTTCCCCTTGCGTCCGATTGTGATCGATTTGGTGCATGTGGTGGTGAATTGTGTCCAAAAGCGTCAGTGATACACAGCCCCCTTGTGCTGGTTTGGGTTGGTGCGCAACATAGTTACGTTAACGGGTTACGTGGCTGATGCGTAACTGAAAAAAAAAAATACCCGTTATCCGGGTTTGCTAACGTAACTCGAGAAAGAAATCCGAGTTACAGGGATCTGGCAGCGTAACTCATAACGGGTCCGTTAAGCTATCGGATAACTTAACGGATTGAGCTACGTTATCTCTACGCAGAAGCTACGAGCAGCGCTGCTGACTCACCGTTGTCAGGCCACCCCTGGGGTTTTAGTCATAAGCCCCTCTTCAAGAGAGGAGGTGGCCACATTGAAAGAGGGACTTAGTTAAGCTTGTTTTCAATTGAAATGACTTCTTGCGGACTGGATGTCAACACAGATATATGTGGTATGTAGAAATAAACCAAAAGCAATAAAAACCTGGTAATTGTAAACTTTTGAATCTCTATATGATGATTCTTTGACCTCTGTGCGCACACTGTCCACAGTAGGGGTTGGGCAAAATTTTGACCAACCGGTTTCAAAACACAATTCAGCTGCAGTTCAAAAATTTGGGAATGCTTTTGAGATTACTCAAAAGCAATACCAAAGCCACTCAAAACCAAAAAACATTTTTGTCTGTCTTTTTGCTTAAAAACCCCTGCAAAAATGTTTTTGGGTATCACTGGGACCCCCTAACATTTGGGTCCCAGGGCCAGGCTGTTGTTGTGACTAGCCTGGAGCAACTGTAGACTATATATTCTTGATGTGCAAATACAGGAGCAGGTGTGTACAGATTTATGATGTAATATGATGACATCAGATTTTGGTGGTATGACAGGCAAATGACCTCATATGATATTATGTTGAAGTAATTTTGAAATATTTCTGAAGCGTTCATGAAGCTTTCATGAAGTTTTGGTAGTCTCTGGCCTGCCAGAGCCTATTAGCTGGGGGCTGTGAAAGGGTTTCCACGGGAGGAGGCGGAACACCACCAATGCGGTAGGCCATGTGTCCTGACGCACTATCCAGACCAATTGTGATGCAAGCAATATTAGAAAAATGGTAGATGAAATTGGGGTCTGAAGCCATGAAAACATGAGGGACAACAGTACGGAAATAGCACATGGAAATACTCTTGCTACCCCCAATCCTATTGTATTTGAGAAGTATTTCATCAATCTTTTCAAAGTGAGCAGTGTTATTGTTGATGGCATTGCTCATGATTTGAAAGTATCACTATTGTTTTTACCTCAAGAACAACAAATTATGGCTAACATGATAAAGGACACAAGATTTTTGTTGTTGATAAAGTTGTGGATGGATACAAGTCAAGTAAAGAAGGCAATCTGAAGTGGGCCAAATGATTTATGAAAATTGTGAAGATGATATAATAGGTTTACAATCAAAAGCTTGAATACTGTTACACTGAGCTCTTTACCATTTGGAAACACAAATCTTTGAAGATTAAAAAATAAAATATGATCCTTTGTTTCTGGATTTCACAACTCCCTACGCCATTGCATTTTGCCCTTGGTTAAAACACTTCCCAACCACATTCAATCCATTTGTTACATAATCAAAGTTTTGAATTGGATCTGAGTGAAAAGCCCACAGAAGATTGATTGGGCTTCTCAGTTTTCTTTGACTAAAAGGGGGTCTGTCAGTGCCTTAACTCAAATTGCTAGAAGGAAAAATACAAAGAGCTTCAGGTTGTTTGGCTAAGATATACAGTATATCTTTGTAAAATATATCTTTCTTACTAGGCTATTACCATCCTTGGGAAAATTTGTCAACAACACTCTGAAAGAATCAATGTTTTTAAGTCAGGATCATGTCATGGAGTGGATTTGAAACCTTCAAATATAGGTGAAAGAGCTGGTATGCTTGTTCTCTTAGATGAAATTTGAATCAAAGCCAAATTCTCAGGCCAGATTCAAAGCTGCTATAGATCAATTTGACAAGACAAATGTGTTTAGCACATCTGCTGCAAATACTCTGACCAAAAATGAAGAACTAGACCAGTACCTCTTGGGCATGCATCCTTGCAAGTGTGAAACTGATATATTACAATGGCTGTGTACATAATTAATTCTCCTTGATATCACAGGAAACAAGAGATGGTTTTTTCCTGGGGAAAAACCATCATATTTGACACAGTTTTCTGCATTATTTCTGTCTTTTGGCTCCAAAACTGCATTAAATATAATCAGTCTTCCCACAGGAAAATCATCTCTTTTTTCCTGTGTTATATTTTTCTTCTTTTCCTCTCAATTACTTGGCTGACTTGTTTTTAAATAGGGGTTGGGCAACAAACCAACCAACCGGTTTCCAAACCCTATTCAATCGCAGTTCAAATTTTTGGGAACACTTAAGAGATGGCTCGCAAGTAATATCAAAGCCACACAAAACCAACAAACATTTTTATCCATCTTTTCGCTTTCCAAAAATGTTGACCAGTATGATTGGTCTTGTGATCACACCACCGCTTTAACTGTTCAAAAGCTCTTACAGGGAAAGCAATTTGCGGCACCACAAGCCTCGCAAACACCCTGTTTGCACCCTTTTTGCACCTCTTACAGATCCGTGAAAGGTGCAAAAACTTGCCCGAGTTCTTCAAGCTGAGCAATTGGTGGGGCTGGAGGAGAAAAATCAGACCCCAAGACTGACTTGTCTCTTTGGGTAACCTGGCACAGCAACGGGTCTGTGGAACCTGCACCCAGTTGATTTTGTCCATCTTTGGCTGTTTTCAATTTAGTTCTCAAGGGCGCAAAACCGGTTGGTCAGTTTTTTGCCCGACCCCTAATGCATGTCAATCAAAAACAATTCCCAAAGATTCCAAAGCCATCTTGGGACTTCCTAGCCTGTGTGGGAACATCTTGTGCAGCTGATAGGATCTTTTCAACTGCTGCAATTGTTTGTTTTAATTGTCACTGAGGCCTCACCTCCAGAACATTCACACAAGCCGTTGGCATATGTCAATGGCTCAAACAGAAGTGTGTTCAATTGAAAGAACAAATCACTTGAGATTTTTCAAGGTGTCAGCTCATGATGGCCTACCCGCACCCCAGGTTCTAGAAGAAATCATTTATGAGTTTGATGATAAACAAGTTGTAATAGAGAACAACAAGAAGACTTTATAAGCACTCAAAATAATGATGTCATCTAACACTGTTACATCAACACAATGCATCAAGCAAAAGAAATCATAAGTGCATAAGAGAAGAGAAGCACTGAGATTCAGATTTAAATTTGTTCCACACTGTGTTCTAAATGGAGAGCTGGAAACGGTATTGGTAGCTGTGGAACATCTTGTTAGAAGCTTGACTAAGAAGAAAAAAGGAGAAACACTTTAGTTTTTGGCCTACATTTTCTCTCGAGTTTTTCCTTCTCTTGTTTTTCTTGGTCAATCATCTTTAATAATTTTTTGTTCTTGTGACCAATAATCCATAGGACATGCATTTCATACTGTTTTATGCCCTTACAATTATTTCTTCTTATTGTTTTGTCACCTTTTTCAAATTTTGATTTTCTTCCCGCAATTGATTCACTACTGCGCTGCGCTTCACTGCAATTTTGACAGCGCATGGGGTTTTGCAATTAACACATTGCGCGATTTGCGCACCACACTGCGGTGCCCGGTATTCCCCTCTTGGTGAAAAGTGTGCTGTCCTGCGCTGGCGTTGGGGTTTGATTGGAGTGTTTTAGGGCAGAAGGCAAAGAGAGGAAGATATGTCTTTACATGAGGCACGAAATGTGGGGTTAGTCCATGTAAGCGTGATCCAAAAAGAAATGACAATCAAGGAATTGACATTAAAAGAGAAGGGAACATTGTGTAAGCATCCATCCCAAAAGAGAGAATCTACGAGTTCCCTCCAGGAGTGACGGACTTACGACAAAATGACCTAATTGATAGACGCTGTCTTACGTCACTAGTCAAGAGATCAAAAAGAAGCCTTGAGATATATAGAGGGGAGGCTCTGTACCCTTTTCCTTTTTGCTCTTTTGTTACTTACCTTTTAAGACTTTTTGATTCAACTCACAAGAGACTACAGTAACCATCTGTTACCAGTGATTCAACTTAGTATAGGAACTCTAATAGTTATCAATTCCCCGATATTGATATCAACCACTTACAAGTTATTTAAAATTGTAAGAAATAAGAAATAAAATTTTCTGTCCAACCCTCCCTCCCTACATAGGTGAAATAGAATCCTACAGTTCTCTTTCCCCGTGTGGAGACTCCGGCTCCACACGCACTCGTCTTTCTAAGGGGTAATTCCACTTTGAATTCTAGAAAGGTTAAGAAAAACCTTTCGTAGAATATACAAAAGAGGAAAACCCCTTAAAAACTGGCCTTCCTGATTTCTGTAGAATTCAGTAAGGCCTCTAGCCCATATAGACTCCTCTCTCGTCCAGGCACAAGTCTGGAGGAGAGAAGACTCAATTCTCATAGAATAAAAGACTTGAATCAACGGAATAATGGATACTTCACAAACATGGCACGAAGCTGCAAGTCACGCAGACAGGATCTAATTGTATTCACATGATCCACTTTCAGTGTATCACATTCTTCACTTTGTTGACTTGGATTCTAATTATCTGATTCTAAGAATTTCTTGAAGGCCTTGCATTCATTTGACAAATCCATTTCATGAATGACTCAGTTCACCATGTCAAAGAGAAAAGTAGTTAGACAGTAAAAGTAATTCAATTAATGCAAATTGACCCTGTGAATGAACAAACATAGCTTTTGTGTTGTCAGTTCAACAATTTGGTGAATGATAAAGATTAATCTCAAATTCTGCGCCTTAATGATTTGAAGTTGATAGAAAATTTTGAAGGATGATTTTAAACCATCTCAAATGAAGCAAAAGGTTCAGGTGAAACTGAACTAGAAAACTTTCGTTCATTTTTTCTTTTGAAGATTGATTTGAATCTGGACAAAAGCTTTTTGAGTTTTTCAATCTTGGATTTGATTTTATCGAGCCAAATTATTAGTTTGCTTTTGAGTGAAGACATTTGAATATATGGACGCTTTCGAATCTCTCTTCTGTTGGAGATCTTTTGCACATCTATGAACAGACCAAAGTCATTACCATGTGCCTGTGCATATGTTTCAATGTACAACTTAAATTTTTGGCGTGGTCTGTGTGCTCGCCGTTTCGCCTCGTTGTCTGGAATTGTGGGGAGTGATTTGAAGTGTAGCATCGCGTCCTGGGCTTCATTTGCTAGTTCTATGACTTGATCGTATGTTACATCCTGGGGTGCTTCTAGCACAATGCTTGATCGTGGTTTTCCAGCGTTCAAGTATGCGTCTGCTGTAATGTCCGCCAGCGATCTCTGATCGATCTCCTTCAAAGCCTTCTGTCTTCCCATAGCGTCCGCCAAACTTTCTTGAAACCAAACACGCTTAGCTTGATTGGCTATTGTAGGTTTGGTTGGTTGGATTGTGACCATGAGTGCCAGACAGATACGTTTTATGTGGGAATACAAACCAGCTCACGTTGAGTTTTTCCATGTTCAATCGTGGCTGGGATGGTATCGTATGCCCAAATCGATTTTCGTATGGAAGATACTTCCTTTTCCAGCTCTTGAAGGTTCTCGTCTCTTAAAAACCTATTGGTGTGAACCCCGTCTTCCATCTTCAAGTGACGCTCCAGTTCCGTGACATAGATACTTCTGAGTTCTTCAAGTTCACTGACTAGTCGGTTGGTTTCCACTTCGCTCTCCCCATCAATTACTGACTGGAATAGACGTTTTTCTGAGTAAAGTGCAAGATATGCTGTGAAAGTGAGGCCTCGTTCTTTGATTTCTAGAGCCGCCTGATGTTTTTCTGTACCGTCTGTCGCATCTTCATCGAACTCTTTGTCTATGAAACCTGGATTTGGCTTCTTCCGCATAACATCGTCTGTCAATTCCAGAAAAGGCTTGTAACGCACGTCGATGGCTTCCAGGAAGCCCAACTTAGCAAGTTCTTGGTCGTCATTTGATGATAAGCTAGGGAGCGAAGCCGAGCTTGGAGCTATTTTTTTGAAAAATGGCGATAATGATCATTGTCAAAGGCTTGAAAGTTGAGGGAGAGTCTCTTCGTTCTGGTACTGAGGATTCCGCTTACGAGTTTGGACCGGGTCTGAGCTGGATTCCTTCCGAAATGACTCCGCTTGAAGATTGGATTCCAAAGTACAGAACAATGATATACATATCTTCATGAGAAATTTTCTTCAAAGTGATGAAACATGGTTAATAGACAAAATTGACTAATTTGGGCTTCTTACCTCTCTCCAAAGTTGGATTGTCCTCGCCCCTCAAGTCTTTACTTGACTCTGCAAGATCACTGGCTAAAACCGTTTTGTCTACATGAAGAGAAACAATCAGGATCCTATACATCGACACGGTTTCTGATGATTTTCACACCTTTGGGGAGATCAGATATAGTCTCTGCATGGTCTGAGCCCTTTGATAGCCTTGCGATGCCTCCCCTGATTCCAGCGATGGAGCTTCCAAGTTCAGGTGATCTTTTGACACGTACTTTTCCAAAATGCCTTGAAAGATAGACTTGCTCTTTACGATTGACGAGGAGCCATTTCAAGAGAAAAACATTCGTGAGCTTAATATTCTGTCCTTTTGAGATTTAAAATTTGGATGAATGGAAAGTACCTTGCGGATTCTCGTAGAAAAAATGGGCGTTTCCGTGGGTCTGATCAAGTTTACTTCCATGCGGCCGAGATTTGATTGCCGGGATCGACCTATGATGACCTGGAGGCAAATTCTACAAACAGAAATGTCAGAGCCTTTTTTCTATCACAATTTGGCCCGGGAATGATCCATAAAACCTCAATCCTACCACACTAAGAGGTGAAGTCGGCTGGAAATTCTGCCCGATCTTCAAACCGGTTGATACGGAGGTATCATCTCCTAACTTCGTGTTGCTGTGGTCCGGTTGAATGCTTCTGCCTTTCTTGGATCTTGAAGAACATGCATTCAAAGCCAAGTTGAGTAGGATGGCAATGAGTACAATGTATGTCGATCTTAGTGGCATTTCGAGTAGACACCAATCTTATCAAGAAGCCAGGAGTCAGGACACATCAAGTGAACAGGGGGGCCGAAAAGTATGACCTTTGAAATCAAGAATCTTCGAAAGAGCCTGTACTTTGAAGTTGGTCCTGAAACAAAGGACGATGAAACACACAGATTGCATTGAGGTAGATCGGAGATACATCCATGTTACAGGAATGTGATGCAAATGAGAAAATGTCCTCAATGATGGTTATCCGCCTGTACACAGATTTGTTTGCAAATGTCAAGAGTTTTGAGTAACCAAAAGAAGATGGAAGAGCCATGAAGGTGCAAATCGAAAAGGACTCGACACCTTTTGTTAGTGTCAAGCGCGAACTGGAAAGAAGTCCAGAAATGAGCTCGCAGATTATTTGTTGCCCCAAGGCATGATTTCAAAGGATGAGATCGCTAGAGATTTGGAAAATTTGCCTGTTGATACCAAAATACTCATCGTTGATGGAATGCTATATAGGATTTTCGAGAATATGGCGGAAGCCACAGCAGTTCATCAAAACCCAGACATAGATGACCCCTCGTGCCTCGGTCATCGCTTGCTAATAAACCCCGGCACGCTGGGACTTAGTTAAGTTTGTAGATGACCCAGTTGTAGAATACATCTCTCGCCTTTTCTCTTTCAAAAACAGTGATATTGGCGCTATATTGCCCCTAGGGCCAACCCAGCAAAGTCTTCCATCCATAAGACAGCAGGATTCCGAGCACTTAGCGAATCGGTATCTCATTTTTTAAAGCATAGGTCTTGGAATCTTCATGGTAGATTGGATGAATCCAGAAAATCTCTTGAAAACGTTGAATTTATGATATTTTTGGGACAAAACCAGAACCCTCAATCTCGACTCTACAACCACATCTAGTATGTGATGTTGTGACTAACGATTCAAACAATTAATAGTCCAAGAATCCAGGGCTCACGACGAATATTGCAAGAATCCTTGAGCAATCATCTGACCTTCTGGCAACCCCGTTCTTGAAAAACCAGTCAGAATCAACTATCTTTCATTTCACTCATGAAGTCATTGTCACATGATCACCAAGTCCTTTATGTTGATGTTTCATCAGTTATAATCCTTCTGTACCCTTACAATCACAGCACAATCTAAATAACTTCGGTATTCGAAGTTTCACTTTCCCTGAATAGGTTTAAGATCACACTTAGTCTCACGGAGGAAGACTATGTTTGATCAAAAGGAAACAACTTCACCTGAATAGGTTTAAGATCACACTTAGTCTCACGGAGGAAGACTATGTTTGATCAAAAGGAAACAACTTTCTAAGGAAGGAAGATGTGACGCAAAAATGAAGATGAGTTCGATTTATCAAAAGAGAAACATTCTAAGTAAACAATAACTAACACCTGAATAGGTTTAAGATCACACTTAGTCTCACGGAGGAAGACTATGTTTGATCAAAAGGAAACAACTTTCTAAGGAAGGAAGATGTGACGCAAAAATAAAGATGAGTTCGATAAGGAAAGAGAATAACATGATTGAAGTGGTATTCTATATATAGGATCCTGTAGAACTCAACAACGCGTCATGGTGTAAGAAGAGAAACATAACTTGTAATGCGCATGAAATAGAAATAGAGACTGTGAGAGTAATGCGCTTTAAAGGATCACTTCGTGATCCTGATTCCCCCCCATCTTCAAAACATTGTGTAAGCCTAATAGTGTGCAGAAGTTTCCGTGTTTTGCCGGTGTTAGTGATTTTGTCATTATGTCGGCTATCATATCATTTGTCGGGATGTATTGTATGTTGAGTTGTTTGCTTGCTGACAATTCTCTTAACCAATGGTATTTTACATCCACATGTTTTTTCCGTCTTTTAAATTTTTTGTTCTTTGACAACGCTATTGCTCCTTGATTGTCCAATTTGAATATTGGCGTCTCTTCTTGTCTAATCCCCATACCCTTGACTAAATTGTCAACCCAAACCATATCTTGACCTCCTTCATATGCTGATCTATACTCAGCCTCCATTGTTGAAGTTGCTACCGTGTCTTGTTTCTTAGAGTTCCAATTTACCGTGCTATTCCCCAACCTTGTAACATACCCACCAGTAGATCTTCTCGTAATCGGACATATGGCAAAGTCAGCACCTGCAAACACGTTCAGTTTTAAATTGGAACCTCCTAGGACAAGACTTAGCGATTGAGTACCTTTCAGGAATCGAAGTACCCTTTTGAAGGCAATCCAGTGATGTATTGAAGGTCTATTGAGGTGTTGAGATAGTTGAGAAACTACAAATGCTAAGTCTGGACGTGTTGCATTGTTCAGATACATTAATTTTCCAACAGCTCAACAATAACTTACCCCTAGTTTGAGAAATTCTTGTTGTTCTGCTAGCGTTCCCGGGATTAGATACGTGTTGGGTGTCATTGGTGAACCGACTGGTTTGCAGTCTTCCATGCCATAATCTTCCAATAGATCCTGAATGTATTGAGACTGTGAGAGAGTGATGGTCTTGTCTTTGCGGTTCCTGACAACCTTCATTCCAAGTATATGTTTGAAATCAGTGTTGTTGTCCATTTGGAATTGTTTGGTGATGGTGTTCACGAAGCGTTGAACGTCATTTGATGCAATCACCATGACATCTACATGTACATGGACTAAACACCTCCAAGATGGATCTGATGAGATAAAGAGGCTTGCGTCGGAATCTGAGGGAAAGAGGCCAATAGTGGCGAAGAAGGCTTTTAGAGTGTCGTACCAGACCTTCGGAGCTTGTTTCAGACCGTATAGAGCTTGGTTGAGTTGTAATACAGTGTCGGCCGTAGGATTTTTGACATCAAATCCTTTGGGAATCCTGATGTAGATCACTTCTTCCGGTTTACCGTTCAAAAATGCGGCTACCGCATCCATCTGGATGACATCAAGATCTTCCTCAGCTGCAATGGTACAAACCGAGCGAAAAGTAACAAGTCTGCCTGTAGGCGCGTAAGTTTCGTTATAGTCCACACCAAAATACTGTAGAAATCCTAGTGCACATAACCTAGCCTTATACTTGAGTAACTCCCCTTCTGCTCCCATTTTCTTTTTGAAAACCCAGGTTGTGCCAATCTCTTTTTGTCCCTTGGGAAGGGTTACCACATCCCAGACCTTTCTTCTAGTCATGTTCAGTAGTTCACCTGTGATGGCTGCTTCCCATTCGGAGTTTTCGTTCAACATGAGTGCTTGTTTGTAAGACTTTGGGGTTGGATTGGTAGGAGTCGTGGAAAACTTGGATGAAACAGCAGCGGCTCTGCGACGTGATCCTGATGGAAGGATGTTGGAGGAATCTATGTTGCTGGAGATATCTTTTGGCGCTTCAGCTCTGATTTTCCAGTCCCACCCTGGTTTCGTGTGGTCGGTTAGTTGTTCGATGATGTTCTCGTCATCGTTGGAATCCGGATTATCTTCAGGTGGGAAGGGATCTTCAGTCTTGACAATTGGTGATGTAGGAGATGAGTCTTCAGTTTCAAGAATTGGTGATGTAGGAGATGTGGGTGTGACTGGTGGGATGCTAGAATTGGACAACTGTGGTTGAACATCACCTTTGGTGATAGATGGAGATTGTAACTCCTCAGCGTCCGTGGTGATTGTTGGAATGACGTATTCTTTTTCACTGAAGAGACCGGTGATTTCAGTTTCACTTGATTGATCTTCGCCTTTGATTCCTGGAAAGTTATCGCAATCAAAGGTGACGTCTTGTGAGTAGACGATACAGCCGTCATCCAGTCTTACTCGATAATATTTCATACCAACCTGGTATCCAAGGAGAATACCTTTGGTCAAAGTATTGTCAAACTTTCGACAGAACTGTTTTGGAATCAGAACATACGCGCGGCATCCAAAAGGCTTTAGCCTTGAATAGTCAAACCTTCTCCCAAACCACAATTCATAGGCTGATTTGTTGCCTGTTCTTCTGGTGGGTGTGATGTTTTCAAGGAATACCGCTGTCATGACAGCTTCCGCCCAGAATCGATATGGTAGATGAGATTGACGAAGCAAAGTCCTGGCTTTCTCTGTTGTCGTACGGTTGCCTCGCTCTGAGACTGGATTTTGCTGTGGTGTATAGGGAGCGCTCAGATGAGAAGTCGTGCCGTTCTTTGTAAGAAGATCTTGAAACTCCTTGGACATATACTTGCCTCCCTGGTCATTGACCAGACTCACAATCTTTTTGTGGTGAAAAGTCTCAACAAGTGATTTGTATTGCAGAAAACATGAGAGAGTATCGGACTTTGACTTCATAATGAAAACATGCTCGTAATTGGTACATGCGTCGGTAAGTTTAAAATAATAAAGACCTCCACCAACAGACGGGATAGAGATTTTACCGCTCAAGTCACTGTGAACTGCATCAAGAGGAAGCTTCAACGAGGGGAAATGTCCAGAGTAAGGAAGACGATGGCCTTTTGAGAGCTTACAGATCTCACAGTGCCAGGTATGGGGGAGATACATCGTACATCACTTTAAGGCAAGGGGGTTCGGGATGACCTCCCTGTCTATGAAGCATATCATAGTCAGAAACGGAGATGTTGGCACAAGGAGGAATAGCAGAGGACAACATGCCTAAGGTGATTTCTAACTCGATGACTTGATTGACTACATGGCCGATGAACCCTCCAGCGCCGCGCTTGGTCATCAAGATGTCGTCGACAACATTCTCAATCTTGTAGCTGTCCGTTAAAAGGGCGCCCATACTGATTAAGCAACATCCTAAGTCTGGGACATGAAGAGCCTCGAGAACAATCTCATTGTCAGCAGAGTTGCAGGTGAGTGTGCCTTTGCCGGCGATGTGAATGTTGGAACCATTAGCCAAGGTTACTGAAGAGGTGACCGCTTGATAATTGCTGAATAAATCACAATCAGGAGCCAAATGGTGGGAACACCCACCATCCAAGAGGATGCACTTGTGATCAGAAGATGTGACAACAAAGGCTTGTGCCTCAAAGAAGGTGTTGTTGACCACAGCAGCAGAGGCTCTGGGATTGGTGGTTTGAGCAGGTCGTAAGCTGGGATTCACTTGATAGCACTGGAGTGAAGTATGACCTTTGGCCTCCGGATTGTGGCGCCCATTGGAGCAGTACGGTCAAGGTGGTCAATTGAACACCAAGGGGCGTTGAGTCGCAGATCGTTGTAATGATCTGGGTTGTCTGACGGCGAGAGCAACAGAGGTCGCATGAAGCTCCTCATCCCTCATGGTGATGAGTTGAGATTCCAAGTACTTGATCACCTTTTCTGTGGTGAGGGGACGATCTTTACGTAGTAAAGTCTTTGTGATGTCCATGGTGGACGGGAGTTTGCAAACAATAGTTTTGCCAACGAACTTGTCATGAATATGCTTGAGTCCGTCGACGGCAAGTAAGCCAGCGAGGGCGAGTTGGTTGTCGGTGATGTAGGTCTCTAGATCCGTGAATACAATATCGGTCCACTTGAGATAAGCACAAGCTTGATTCTCGTCAGAAGATGATTGGAAGTGCTCTTTAAGTAGCTTCCACATCTTGATGGGATCAGAGACAACATCCTTAGTGACGACTCGCATTTGGTTATCTTGATCGATACAACCGTACAAGATTCCCGCGGCTTTGAGTTTTCTGGTGGAGAAGGTGTCGACACTGCCCTTATCATCCGCTTTGATAGTGGGAACTGGGGGATGATCGATATTGATGAACTCTTGAAGATTGCAAGCCATCAAATGAGCAACGACATCACCTGACCATTCAACATAGTTGGTCTTCGCGAGTTTAGGAAAATGTACACAAGTCGAGGAAGAAGTATCGGTCATATCGAAAAATTGAAATTTGACGTAGAAGTTGTAAATCGAAAAAAAAATTGAAGAATCACGGCTATTGGAGCGCTGGGCTCATAACCAAATAACTTCGGTATTCGAAGTTTCACTTTCCCTGAATAGGTTTAAGATCACACTTAGTCTCACGGAGGAAGACTATGTTTGATCGAAAGGAAACAACTTTCTAAGGAAGGAAGATGTGACGCAAAAATAAAGATGAGTTTGATTTATCAAAAGAGAAACATTCTAAGTAAACAATAACCAACACCTGAATAGGTTTAAGATCACACTTAGTCTCACGGAGGAAGACTATGTTTGATCGAAAGGAAACAACTTTCTAAGGAAGGAAGATGTGACGCAAAAATAAAGATGAGTTCAATAAGGAAAGAGAATAACATGATTGAAGTGGTATTCTATATATAGGATCCTGTAGAACTCAACAACGCGTCATGGTGTAAGAAGAGAAACATAACTTGTAATGCGCATGAAATAGAAATAGAGACTGTGAGAGTAATGCGCTTTAAAGGATCACTTCGTGATCCTGATTAATCTCTCATTCTATTTATTCACTCATTTATGCTTCTATTACTTGAATTTAGAATCACATTCATTCTGTGTTGTTCTGGTTATGTCTGGAATCAAGACTTGATCTTCTCACTTCACTGCATTTAGTTTGGACAACTTCTTTGGGGGAAAACACAAAGGTAGGAAGACACTTTGTGATCATGGCAAGAGGACAGAAATCACTTACAGGAAGAAATCCAATGTATGTACAATATGGTTCCTGGGGTGATCACAGGATTTGACCTTCTAATTATGTATCTTGCGACCCTACATGATGGATATTTTGTTTCAAGCAAAATTACGCAATGGATGCTTTTTGTTTACTCTGATTCTCATCATCTGATTCAAAGACATTCTGATCTAAAGCTTCTATTCATTTGTCCAATCCAACTCATAACACTACACAAAATGTTATCTTTACCGGGCGGTAAAGAAAACTACTGACATAGAAAAGTCCTGAGGCAACAGGAAGAGAGCTAAAAATCTGAAAAAATATGCACCTTGTTCCTAGATGTTGGGGCGTCATGATGAGTATTTTTTTGTATTTTACACGCAGATATTGGTTTATGTACTAACAATAAACGCTGAAAATCATCAAAAACTCACATGTAACAATACCTGAAATTTGGCCCTTGATTTTGAAGACAGGATTTTGGAATCTTCAAACATCAATAACTTTTGCAGTTCTGAATCAAATCACTCGATTCAAAGTGCATTAGAAAGGTGAGCCTTTCCTTTACATTTTTCATTGAGACATCACATCTGTAGCTGGTCTACAAAAGATCCTACAGAGCTATTCATGCAGAACTGTTTGAACATATGCAGAGTGTTTAAATGACTAGATAGCACCTTACTAAAATTATGAAGTGTGAAGGAGAATAGTTCAGCCTTTGAATGAACCAAAAATCGAGTTATTTGGAGCAGAATTGCAAAAGTTATTGAAGTTTTTAGACCACAAAATATTGTCTTCATACTCATGACCCAAATTTCAGGTATTGTTACATGTGAGTTTTTGATGATTTTCAGCGTTTATTGTTAGTACATAAACCAATATCTGCGTGCAAAATACAAAAAAATACTCATCATGACGCCCCAACATCTAGGAACAAGGTGCATATTTTTTCAGATTTTTAGCTCTCCTCCTGTTGCCTCAGGACTTTTCTATGTCAGTAGTTTTCTTTACCGCCCGGTAAAGATAACATTTTGTGTAGTGTAAATCTTTCAGTGGGTCATAACAAAGACCAAAGTGACTAGGAATAAAGAAAACTACAATCAATATAATTTTACCATGAAGACCGCAAGCCAGTATTTGTTATCTTTTTAACATGTGGTGGATGCCCAAGCATCTTATTGTGATTTTATATCCTGCGCTTTGATATTTTGAATTTGACATACATTCGGCCCATGTTCCAATTAATCAAAGCAAGACTCGAAAGATGATTCACCATGTTTTTAGACCACCAACAAAAAACCAACAAGTTCATGAAGAAACTTCTTTGTTCTTTTTGAAAATTGACGTAATTAGTTGGGATATAAGCTTTCTGAACTTGGTCTTAAGGTGATCAGACCAAAACGACAATCTTGTTTCAACCCGAATCTCTCTTCTATCAGAAATCTTTTGCAAATCTATGAGCAAAGAATAGTCAATCCGATTTCTCTGTGCATACGTTTCGATATACAACTTGAAAGCTTTTCGAGTTTCTCGTGCTTGTTTTCCATTTTGAATGTTCCTTAGAGGGCCAGAATCAAGGATCAATGCTGCGTCTTGTGCTTGATTAGCTAGTTTGATGACCATCTTTTTGGTCGCATCTTTAGGTGGATTGATCACCGTGTTTGATCGTGCGGTTCTAGTGTCTAAGTATGCGTCTGCTGCAATATTCGCTAGTGATTTCTTCATAATGTCTTTTGATGCCTTTTGTCTTCCTTCAGATTCATCCAAGGTTTCTAGAAACGAAACCCGCTTGGCTTGCTTGGCTAGAGTAACCTCGTCTGTTTTGGTTTTGACAATCAGTTCAAGATCAATGCATTTTTCCAAAAGAAGAAATCCAACTCACCAGCTTGTACAGCTTTGAGCTCGGATGGGGTCACTGTGCGTGCCCATATCGAGTTCCTCATGTCAGATACTTCCTTTTCCAGTGCTTCAACATACACCTCATTTAAAAATTCTTTGGTCTCCACTCCTTTCTTTAGTTCATTCACATAAATACTTCTATGTTTTTCAAGTTGAGTAGCTAGTTGATCAATCTTCACATTCTTTTCACCCTCAAGTGCTGATTGGAATAAAAGTTTCTCAGAGTAAAGTGCAAGGTGAGCCAGAATACTGAGCTCATCGTTTTCTTCGTGATTTGGATCTGGTACGGATCTCATGAATTGGTCTGTTAACTCAGAAAAAGGCTTGTACTTTATATCTAGGTGTTCTAGGACTTTTAATCGGTGAATTTCTTGAGATTCTTTTGATGATAAGATGGGAAGAGATTCAGACCTTGAAGCTATTTGTGTAAACAAACACAATGAGGGTCAGTGTCAGAGGTTTCAATAGCGAAAAAGGAATTGCATACTATGGAATTCACTTACGCTTTTGAACCGGTGGTAATTTGGATTCCTCTGGTAATGAATTGACTTCAAGATCAGAGTCCAAAGCACCCAACAAAGATATGTCTTCATTAGAAATTCTCTTCAAAGTGATAAAATATGACATAATCCAGTTTCTTACCTCTATCAAACTTTGAATCGTCCTGGCCAGATCCTCTTAATCCTTTATAACCTGGTCCTAGGTCTGAAAGATCAACATCTAAAAGTGTTTCGTCATCATGAAGAGAAACAGTCAGCTTCTTGTATCTCAATACTGATGTTGAGTGGGTTCAGACCTTTAGGAAGACCAGAGAAATCTTCTACATTGTTGTTCTTGGCTAGCCCTTCGATGCTTTTCCCGAGTCCAGAGATAGAGCTCCCAACACCTTCAAATGCCCTTTTGACGAGCACTTTTTCAAACCGCTGCGGTACATCCACCACATCTTTGTAATTGAAGAAGTTCCATTGCAAGAAAAAAAACGCAAGGTTGGATTTAGTCCTGGAAAAATTGTGTCGCTTGAATAAATGGACAGTACCTTGCCAATTCTTGTGGAAAGTATGGGCGGTTTTCTGATCCTTGTCTTCTTTGATCTCCTGTGAGTTGGTAAATTGAGGTTGAATGAATTGATTTCCTGCAATCGAATTCTACAAACAAGAACGTTTCAAGCTTTTATCAACAAGAATTGAAACACAAGATGATCCACGAATCCTAATTCTTACCTCACTAGACCGTGAAGAGCTTTGCCAGATTGTTGAGCCGGTGTGAACGGAGTGATCTGATCTTGACTTTGTGTTGATCCGATCAGGTTGGATATTTATTCCATTCTCAAAACTGCCGACGACGTCGTTACTTATTAACAAGTTGAGTAAGATCACAATATGTGAAATGTATGTTGACTTGCGTCGCATTTCCCTCTATTGATGTTATCAGGCCCCCGGGCCGGAGGGGGACGAGATGATCAAAAAGCTCGTCCTTTGGAGTCTTGAAGATTAGCAAGAGTTTCTGATTTGAAGCTTTTATGTAGTGAAACAATCAAGAACGAAACACCAATATCAGATTTTGGTCCAATGATATGTTACAAGAATTTGATAAACATGATAGAAAAGTTCTCAACAATGATGGTTTCTGTGTAGATTGGAAAAGAGATTTTTCAAAAAAAGGTGGAAGGGATACAAAAGTGAAGATTGATAGATGAAGAGTTCATCGGCGCTTGGTGGCCATTGTCCGCAGCGATTACTTTGTTGAGTAAGGCTTCATCCACTTCGATCAGGTTGCATCCTTTAACTGTGAGCGCAGATTCGAAGAGCTCATCAACCCCGCTTGTGATTGGTGTCAAGCGGAGGTCGAAACACCACCCTGGTTCCCGGAAGGCCCCACGGAAGGCATTCTTGAGGTCGTTGAATAAGTTAAAATGAAGCTTCCTCCCGCACCTCACGAGTCCCACTTTGAAAAGTTTAATCTCCTAACATGAAGACGAGTTTCTAAAGGTTGTCACTTACACAACAAATCCTTTTATAACAAACTTTCTGTTCTGAAATTACTTGGTTGCTTTGAGACTAACTAGAATCCTGCTTGCCATTTTTTTGGTGGGAAAAGCTAAGATCAAAGCATGTAACTCGAGTTTAATAGCTGAAAGGAGTCGGATCAAGAAGTTATTGGATGAACTACACCTTCAGAATCCCCAAAATGCCCCAATTCTTGAGAGATAAAGTTGTTCTTTACCAAATAAGGGTGCCTAATTATAGGTGCGGTTGTTGAGCAGAAGCAGGTGCGCTGGCGCGCCTTGTGAGAAAAGGACACGCCCCCAGCCTAATATCACTATCATTTGGCGGCGGCGCAATTGTGAATGGGATTGCAGCTTGGGTTCCATTCGATCTGCAAAATCTTGAAAAGTGATTGATGCAAGTGAGTCTTGCGTCATAAGAAACAGTCAAACTATATCCTGCTAGAGTACTCTAAAGCTTCATGACGGGGTTCAGATCCAGTCTTTCAAAGTTGAATCACACATGGACGAGGTGGTGAACATCCGTTTTCCATGCGTGGTGATTGTGGCACTAAATTTTGTACTTTCTGACCCGAGGGTCGTAAGGTTTTCAAGCTGAATTGCACCGACTGTAGCAAGTACTGTGGCCAGATTCTTTTGAGCCAAGACCCTCTGGAAATCGAAACTTGGGGATGAAGTGAAATTGTAGAAGAAGTCAACTTCAAGGTTCAAGAAATACATTTTGAACTGATAGACTGGTTCTTAGAGCAAGATTGATGGTGAGAAGAATTGAATGAATTATTTTGTTTTAATGAACTTGATGACTGATTGATTTTAATTTTCAAAGACTCAAACCCATCCCATCCCAATCCAAGCTCACCTCACTCTGACTCTAACACCAAAATGAGTTTATCAAATCATTCACTTCATCTTTCTAATTCATCGTCAAATCATCTAAACCTATGCGGAATTCCAATCAAATATTTATCTCTCATCACTCTAACTCTTCAAAATAGTTTACTTACTATTCTTTGTAAGTTTATCCTCATTTGTTTCTTGAATCATAAACTAACTAACATTTCTCATTTCATGTAACTCGAATCTCATTCTTGGATGGTACTACTGCTGATCGATAAGTGCATTATGTTAGTATGAATGAAACTATCTAGAAATCTTGTTTCGATCAAACTAATCCCATAAATGATTTACCCTTCTTTCTTGTTTTTCTATAGTCACGGAACACTCCTTCAAACCAATCCTACTCAGCTCCAGCTGCAGTCCTACTAAACGAGATTCTAAAATGTTTAATCTCATTAACCATTGCGATCTACAATTCATCAACTTCTTTCTCGACCGATACTCGTTCAGATGACAAAGTGGGTCAGCTTTGTAGGTTTTCTAAACTCACTTATTTTTGATTTTGTTCATCACTGATTTGGTGTTTATCTTTTTTTGGCGGTTTCTATTTAGCTTCACTTCTTTTTCATCATCCTGATTCTCTCGATAGTCCTCGTTCCGATCACTCTGTTTTACCGATCTCAAATCGGTCAAGATCTTCAATCGATTCTGATACTCGTCTTACCCATAACTTTGTTCAGTTACTTATTCAACAGACCTTACAGACCTTCAAGTTAATCATCAGGTAATTCTTCACTGACATGATCCCCTTTTTGTTTCGGATTTGTTAATGTTTGGTGTATTTTTTCTCGTAGTCGTGATTGTTGGAAACTTTCTATACCTGCTATTCTTTATGTCATTCAGAATAACCTTCAATTCGTTGCAGCCTCTCATTTAGATGTAGCCACTTTCTCAGTGACTTATCAACTAAAGGTATGCAATATACTGATCCTGATCAAACCAAATCTCTCATCTAACCTTTTTGCACATTCTATGGGTCAGATCTTAACCACAGCACTTTGTTCGGTACTTATGCTTGGTCGTCGATTATCGACCTACAAATGGGTTTCACTCTTTTTCCTAGCCATCGGAGTCGCACTAGTCCAAGTCCAAAACACGCCCTCAGCCCCACCTAAAGATCATCCAAGCAATTTCGAATCAACTGATCGACTCATCGGTTTTATTGCTGTCACGGCTGCTTGTTTCACATCAGGTCTAGCAGGCGTTTACTTTGAACTAGTCTTAAAATCCTCCACAAAAGTAGATCTCTGGATCCGAAACGTTCAACTCTCAATCTTTTCTCTCTTACCTGCACTCTTCACTGCATTCTATTACTCATCAAATTCTCAACATCATGGATTGTTTGATCATTTCGGTTGGGCTGCTTGGGCTACTGTCTTGACCCAAGTCATGGGTGGATTAGTTACGGCTTTGGTTATTAAGTTTGCGGATAACATTTTGAAAGGGTTTGCGACTTCTTTATCGATCATCTTATCAACTTTTGCTAGTGTGATACTTTTTAATGCTCCTCTTCCGCTTGGATCGGTTATTGGAGCTTCAGTAGTTCTTTTGGCTACTTACTCTTATAACCATCCTGTAGCTGCTGATCGACCTACTAGTTTAACTGGTTTACCTATTCGTATGCCTCCTAAGATTCCTACATGGAGAGACCATTCTGGGAACAAGAAGGAGGATGGGTCTGTACCTTTTTCGGCTCCTCTTGGGATCGGAATCAGTCTTCATGGAATCGATTCGATTGGATTTGGAAACACGAAATATTCATCAGCTTTTCCTAGTCTTCAATTTAATCCTTTAACGACTTCTTCTTCTGAGGATAAGGTTTTATCTGGTTTGATGAATTCGAATTCCAGAGGTTCGTCTGATACTATTGAACATGCGTCTGGGGGTGGGTCTCCGGCTAGGTATTTGATGGGGTCGGCTCATTCTAGAGGTTCGGCTTCGAGAGAGAATGATGAGGATTTGGAACTGGATGAGAAGATGATTTGAAGGGATTTGATTCATAGGGGATACGTACTTGGACTTATTGGTTTCTTATGGGAAACTTTTTATGCGGTTTTTTTGTGGGGTTTAGTTTAGGGTCTTGCTTGAAGATGATTTGGATCAATGAAGGGTAGATGCATCAATAGGAAATCAACAATTAGATTTGATGTGTTTTTTGTTTTTTTAACTTTCTTTTTTAGGGTTTTTTTCATTGAGTGAAATCATCATGAACTTTTAAATTTTTTTTGTAATCTTAAGATTTTGGTTGATGTTTGGTTTTTGGTTTTTCTGAATAAAACTCACTGGTGTTTTTTCTTTCTTTTTTTTTTTGGTTGGGTTTTTTTGGTCACTGCAGCAGTATATGTGAAGAATGCAAAGTATTTTATGTCTTGAGGGGGGTTTGATTGTCTTGTTTGTTTGGGTTAATTAGGCATATACAATTATTAACCTTTATGCAGTGTTCTTTTACTACTCAGTGGAATATGTCCAACCTCAAATCAATCTCAAATCAATGTCAAATCAATATCAATTCAATATCAATTCAATATCAAATCAATCTCAAATCAATCTCAAATCAATCTCAAATCAATATCAATTCAATCTCAATCCAATATCAAACCAATCTCAAACCAGTATGAATGTTTGGCCTAGAGTAGCAAACAAACAGTCTTCCAGAATGGACTCAAATAAGGTTTGGTTGTATCTCTGTTGGAATTTTTGGAAGGGTTGGGTGGGTATGCTGCTTAGGCATATTACACACTTGAACTGAATTGGAGGTTGAACTGGGATTGGATTGGGATTGGATTGAGGTGAATGGAACTCACTGGGCTGCTAGTGACTAGTAAAATGACACTGTGCTTAGTAGGTCTATTGATTGGGTTGTGGCCTAGCACAATGAAGCCTTTGGTGATTTTGGGTTGTGCTTTTTGTGTATGGAATCATACTAAAATGAGTGCAATATTGAGCTGATCAGTGGACAGATTTTGCTTGGGGGTTGATTTGATTTGGTCTTGAGTTATGAGATTTTCTGTGGAACAGTTTGAAGAAGTTGATCAAAGCTTCACTGCCAGCATATTTACCTTGGATTAAAAAATCCAAGGGATTGGGGAATTTCAAACCTTGAGAAGGTATCCAAGGTTTTGGTCCAAGGTGATTCTTAGCACACAAGAATACCTTGGATACCTTGGACAAGGTCTGTGAGAGTCCAAGGATTTGTCTTCAATGATGCCTCAGATTTCTTAACCCAAGGCATCTATAGTGGTGCTCAAAATTGACCCAGTTACAAAAAACCCAGTCAACCCAGTCAACCCAGTTGACTTTTTGGCTGTGAGCTATCAACAAATGTTGACTTGATACACAAAGTTACTGCCAAAAAGCAATTGGTCCAACTGGGTTTTCTTGAAGCTGGGTCTACTTTGAGCACTACTTATGTTGGCAGTGCTTGCATGTGCATTGCGCTTGGGACCCTGTCTGAAAGACTGTGTATATAACATGGTTCAGTTATACCCACTAGGTCACCCATCTAGATCACATGACCAAGACATTTTACTGTGCTATAAATCCATATTGGGTGTACCTTATGACCCTTTAAACATCAGTCTGGTGTTATAACAATTCAGAACTTGAAACCATGCCAGTCAGGTATTGACAGATATAAATTCAACTAATTAACTTCAGGCTGTGGGACAATGTGAAGTTGTACTCTTACAAAATCCTACTCATTAGCAGTTTTGTTGTGACTACACATTCTGGGTCAAGATATCATGACATGTATGATCATAGCTAAACAGCAGTACATTCAACTGCATTGATAAAACATTGAGTTTTGCTTGAAATCCCTCATAAAACCCCACCCTTCTATGACTTTTTAAATTGTCCCTTCCTATCAAGAAACCTTGATCAGCTATCAAATTTTATATATTTGGTTATCTTCAACATCCCCCAAATATTAATCAGTCAACATCATTCAATTTTTGGAAACCAAATTCAAATCCTCAGATTGATTGTCTGTCAAATGTATCATCATCCAAGATACATTTTGTTCCCATTGATTGGGGTGTTGCTTCAGTCATCCTCATGTGTAAGATCATTCTCAGATGGAGTTATTGATGTTTCCAGATTGGAGTCAACTCAGAAGCCAGTTATGTCAACTATTGGTGAGTTATATTCAAGGACCACCTAAAGATCTGTGGTAAAATTTCAATCATTGGAATACAATACTGATGAATCCAAATGTGTTCTGGATTTCATGATAAAGAATACAGTACACCTGTTGACAAGGCTCTCTTGAACCAAGATCATCTTAATGCTTGGAGAGACTTGAGGACAATTGAAGAGGTGGCCATGAACCGTAAAGATAGTTTTGTCTTCAAAAAGAAGGTGGCTGATTTTGTTGAAGACCTTGCCAAAAAAAATCCTTCACTAAATGATCAAGATTGGTTATCATCTGAAGCCATTTGGCTGTGGACTTTGAACAGACAAAACAAGTCACTTTGTACTCTCTTGTATTACATGAAGCAAACTTTGAAATTACATTTACCACAACATACTCACCAAGAGATAGATGAAATGGCTGAAGAAATTGTTAAGAATTTCAAATTTTCCTCCCAGATAAAAGATCATCCTGTAAGGGAAAGAATTGGTCCTTTCTTGGATTCAGTTATGACACAATCAGGTTTTTATTTACTAATGCAGAATTTGAAGATGGAGAAAGACTTGAATTTGCAAATGGGCACACACTCCTTGTGGGTTAAAGTAGATCCTTGGAAAGGAATCATTGGCACAGAAGATCAAATTGATTATGGAAAAAGCTACCGACAATACATGAGTTTGATTGAAGTCTTTGACATTTTAGCTGCAGCAGGCTTACAGGATAAAGGTGCAATTTTGAAACTGACACCAAGATCTGTTGATTTACGTCTTGCTAGGAAAATTCTTGCTGAACATGCTCCAAAAGCTCGAGATCTGCATTACTACCTTGTAAATGATGTTCCATACAATCCTCCTAAAAAATTGAATCTTCCAATATTTGGATACCCCTTTGAATTGAATGGTCAGGATTCTAATCAAGTTGAAGATCAAGTACATAAGTTATGGTCAAAATTTGAAAAAGAAGATTTGAAGATTGTATTGAAACTTGAAAATCCTGTGAAAACAATGCAAAAGGGTGATGTAATGTTTCCAAGAAATTTCAAAAGGATGACACAGTTTAAATCACTCTGGAAAATGAAAGACAAATCCAAGTATAGATACCTATGGGGAACTATAACAAGATCTATTGGAATAGTTCTAAAGCTTGACAAGATAAACTCTGGTGCCCATGTAGTATTTTGGAATATAATGTATTCAGCATTCAAGTATCTCCCAAAAGAGGAAATTGATCCCAAGAAAGTTGAAGTTCAAATAGAAAATAGTGTTATGTTCTACTTATTAATCAGAAGGATGGGAATTGTATTGGCAGAGGTATTCAAGTTGCATTCTACTACAAGTGCTCCAGAACAAGAAGTCAACAAAGAACAGTGTATAATGTATTATTGGTCTTTATTCAATTATGCACCACCAAATGGAACCTACAAGCACAAAGATAAAGTAAAGTGGATGAAGTTTGGCATTGGAAGAGTCTATATTAATCACCTTTTAGCTTCAATGAAGCTGAATGAGTTGTTTCAGAAGACAAGCACTACCCAGGAAGAGATTGTATCACATGAATCATCTAGTTCAACCTTTAGTGAAAACCTTGGTCAAAGTAGCATAGTTGATTCCTCTGGAGACATTGATTCTATGGAGCAAGTAATTGTTAATGAAAACCCAATTGATAATCCCAAGTTTTCAAAATCAAGAAGTCTTGAAAGAAAAACAAAACTCAAACGTCTTGAAGAGGCATTAAATCAAATTCAAGCAACTCACAGAGCACCAGATGTATCTCCTCCAAAAAGGAAGGTTTCAATGCATGATATTGCATTGGAACCCAAGTTTTTTGCATCAATTCCAAAGAAGCCAAGAACTCAACAGATTGAGTATAACCCCCACATCCGTGAGGAAATTGAGCTTCTCAACAGGAAACTTGCCCTGAGGGAACCAAACTTGGATAGAACACAAAGCACAGTTTACAATCAAGTCAATTTAAAGCAAAAAAATCAAAACCCAGACCCTAGCTACCAAAGTATGGGTGATCTCAAAGGTCCAGGTGAGAAATTATCCTGCTTTAATTATGAATTCTGACACAATCTGACATAAAATTGTAATTCAAATGTCACATAGGAGCAACCCATGGGGTTAATCCTGATTCTTGATTGAGAAATTCTCATCCTACAGAACCACCCTCAGTTGAGGATAGAGGTTCTTTCATGCTTTCTGACCTCAATGAACCTTTGGAGCCAGATTACATGTAGTGGTGCCCTGGAATGGCAGAGGATTATCATCTTTGATGTTGTGTTGAGATACTTTGCAGTCAAAACCCTGATGATACATACAACCTCTGCAAAAATTGGACACCATATATGTGATACTTGCTCATTTTTTTCTAATTGATATTCATATTCACAAATCCCAGAAGTGTGGATCTCTAAACCTGATTCATTCTTTTACATTTTTGGAAATATCCAATGATTCCTTTCTGAAACTTTTTGAAACCAAATGATATGTCTCATGAACGCAATGAACCTTTCTAATCAAAAATCTGGTTTATTGATCTTGAATACATCAATTATTGACATGGATGGATTTCAGCATTGTTATTAATGCTTTCAGAAATTTGGGATTCTAATAAAACAATGAGCATTCTTTGACTATGTTTGTCATGATGTGCTCCTGATCTTCATGCGTGTACAGTCCCCTCCAAGTAATGTATGTAATCATTCAAGTTCTGCAGTGGTGGGACCAGGGTTTGTCCTGAACCCAATGATTACAATTCCTAGGTGTGAGGATGTGTGCATAACAAGTGGAATTGATGAAATAGAACATGATATTCTCAGTATTTTTCTTAGCAAAGGTTTGAATGTGTTCCTTGAATTTAGTAGAAGATCAGGTATTTGAGGTGGAAATGAGAACAATCCAATGAGATCAATCCACAAAAAATCCTTCGATAAGATTTGTGTATTTTCACAAAGTGCAAATCTTTTAGTGAAAACACAACATGTGTAGGCCAGGTATTGCCCAAAGTGCACTTCTTCGATCTGCTTTGTTTCCAAATTTATGTAGTGTAGCAAAAACCTGCTATGGGCCCAACCTGCTCTGCTCCTCTATTAAACATGAACCATTACATACTCCCGGAAGTGCAGTGGTTATTCACTCCACTACCTTGTATTTTTAGTCCAAAAGCAGCAGGATCCACAACTTCAAGAGATTTTCAAAGTAATTCCAGAAAAATTTCAAACAAATCTCAGAGAACCTTCAGAGAACCTTCAGAGAACCTTCAGAGAACCTTCAAGGTGATGCCTGCATCAACTGGACAGTTCTCCAGACCAAAATGAGAAGCATGTGGCAGCTCAAATGAAAGAGAGGACCAATGACCTCCAAGAACAGGGGCCAAGATAGATTCTCACATATAGGTGAGCACAGTACTCTTTCATGAATGCTCCAAAAAAGACTCAACTTCTTTAAAATTCACATATAGGTAAGCCCAGTACTCTTTCATGAATGCTCCAATAAAAGGCTCAACTTCTTTGAAAATCTTTCAGTTCACAATGTTGATTGTGTTCAGGTGATCAGCCTGCTTTGCTCATGTTTGATTTGAGATTTTGGGGGCATGCTCATTATAATCTGGGTTGAGAATTTTGAGATCTTTCTATTTTTTAATTCAAACCAATGATCTTACAACTTATTCAGAAAAGCATAGACTGAGTTTTTGTCAAACAAAACCCACTTGATTCAACTGATTCTGAGTACTCATCTGCAAGACTGTGCTCAAAGAATGCTCATTCAAGATGGAAATGAGCATTCTCCAGAAATGTACAACAAAATTTGAGCAAAACAGCCTGATCACCTGAGCACTGCAAAAATTGTCAATTGAAGCAATCTGAAAGAAAAACAATCTTTTTTGGAGAATTCAGGAAAGTGTACCATGCTCACCTGTATGTGAGCATCAATTTTGACCCCTGTGTGTCAGCTAAGGCATAAATATTATCAGATACAGTATACAGTCGAACCCGCGCAATTGCATACCCGCGCAACTGCATAATCAGCCTTTTTGCATAGGCCAGGACTTCCCCCGACTTGGTGCGGGCTAAAAATTGCATTTATTGCATAATTTTGTCAAAAATGATAATGCATAAGTCAAAACCCAAAAAAACCGGGTCTTGGAAGCCCAATTGCATAGCTTTTACTCAAAATACAGGATAAAAAGTACATAATTAGGCATAAACCTTGAGCCCTAAGTCTTAAAGCCTAGCTCATAACCTGCAAAAATGCATAATGTTATGTATTTTGGCCTATTTCCGCATATATGCATAACTTTATGCATTTTAACCTATCCTGTATTTTACCTCACTTTGCATAACCTGTGAAATTGCATAGGCCGGATGTTCCCCCCAAATTATGCAATTGCGCGGGTTTGACTGTATACAGGTTCTTTCTTGTGTACCAGAAATATCAGAGTAGACATGCTACACATTTGCCTGATGGCAGAAAGCATGGTGGTGGAAATCCCATAAAAATCCACTAAATCTGTGTGTTGCTGCATAACAGTTTTGGAAAAGGAAGCACAGGCACAGTCCCAAGACCCACTTTCACCCTAGGAGTGTAGCACAGGTGGGGCAATCCCCTCCTCTGCTGCCCTGTTTTTGCTGTTTGTGGTGGATGTGAGGGGTCAGCTACTATTTGGCTGACTCTTCACTAAAAAGTGAAGTACAAACAACAATAAATCAACACACTGCTTCTTTCCCTTACACACAAAACATGAGATTTGATTCCAGCAAGTTAATTGACTCACCCAAGCTTCCAGAGTTCATGTATGTTCACACACAGTACACACTGGGAGGGAGTCTACATGACTAATTGTTGAGTGTGCGCCTACGTCCTAAGCAGAACACAAGATCTCAAAAACACACCCTTACCCAGCTCCAATTGTGTTGTGTAAAGAAAAATGGGGCCTGTTATGGAGCTAGATCTTTATTGTATGGTCGTTCCAGCTGCAACATGTATTGAATGTAATCCTCTCACTGTGAGGGTTATCAAATTATCGTACACAGTTTGCATTGTAAGAACATAAAGATACAAACACTGTACTACAAGAGGTGAGCTTATGGTTTGCTGTTCTGATCATGACACATTTTATAAATCAGCAGTTTGGGTGTGTTTAATGTGCTTAGTGACATCATGATATGTAAGATAGTTATGTGATATGAGAACTAACTCAGAGAAGTTGTGACGCCTTGATAAAACCTTGGGTCCACCTTAAAGCCCTGTTGCAAAATCCCCACCTTTCAATCAACTTTCCCTCACCATTCCAGGATTATAAAATCTTCACTCAGCTACAGCATTGATCAAATCCTGTTTTGAAGAACCCTCCAGAAACCTCTCTGTCAGCATTATTGGAATTTTGTACTCAAACCCACATCCTAGGGTTGATTGTTTATCAGATGTATTGTGTTAACATATACCTATTTCTGCCATTCATAATTTCTTTGCTTCAATTCTCAAGATCTGTAAGATTGGTTTCAAATGGAGTTCAAAAGTTTGCCATTGAGTCAACTCAAAATTTGAGGCAACCAATGGTTGGTGAGTTGAGCCCTAGACCATATCTCATATCTGTGATTATGATGATTGAATAAAAGACTAATAGTTTTGCATGCATTCAAAGATGAAGAATACAAAAGACAGATTGACCACATCCTCTTGAATCAAGATCACCTCAATAGCTGGAGAGATTTGAGAGAAATTGAAAAATTGGCTATCAGCTATAGAAAACCTTCAATGTATAAGAGTAGGGTTGCAGATTTTGTGGAAGAACTGTCAAAGAAACATCCTTCTCTTCAAGAAGAGGACAATCAATCACCCAAAGGAATTCTACTGTGGGAAAAATACAAACCCAACAAGTCACTTGCCATCCTTCTTTATTACCTCAAGCAAGTGCTGAAAGTGCATTCACCCAGTATTAATCACAATGAGATAGATGACTTGGCTCAAGAAATCATCAAAACATTCAACTTTTCAGCCAATGAAAATGGAAAGTGTGTTTCAAGGACTATGGTTTCTCCCTTCTTGGATGTTATCATGTCACACCTGGGTTTTTATCTATTCATTAATAGCTGCAGGAATTATACAATTTCAGACTTTACAGAAGGCTTGCAATCATCAGTTGAAAGATTGAATAAATGGAAACAGATTATCAGCAAGACAGACCAAGTTGTGTATGGTCAAAGCTACCGGGAATACATGAAACTGGTTGAATTCATTGATGTGCTAGCTGCTGCAGGCTTACATGATAGGAATGCCATCTTGGAACTTAAACCAAGCTCTATCAAATTATCTCTCACAAGTGAGGTTCTTTTTGGAAAATCTCCTGGATCTCTAAAACTGCATCATTACCTCACAAGTGATTTGCCATACAATTCTCTTGTGGCACTTAATGATGAAATCTTTGGATTTTATTCTGAAATTAATGGTCAAAATCCCAACAAAATTAAGGATCAAGTACACCAGCTATGGTCAGAATTTGAGGAAAACCATCTAGGAATTGCATTACAGATGAGTGAGCCTGTTGGAATCCCCCAACAGAAAGAGTTCATATTGCCCCAAGAAGTCACAAGGATGAAAGAGTACAAATTACTTTTTGAAATGACAAGCAACTCAAAGTACAAAGAAATGTGGAGAAATATTTCAAGATCCATTGGCCTAGTTTCAAAACTGACAGTGGGGGATTCTGAAGCCTTGGTGGTATTATGCCATATATTGAGGTCAGCATTGTATTATTTTCCAAGACAAGAATTGGAATCAGATAAATTGGGACTTGTGATAGAAAATAGTGTTATGTTTTACCTATTTGTCAGAAGGATTGGAAAGGTACTGGAGGAGATGTTTAAGATTCATTTTCCCAATAATACTACAAAGGAGAAAGCCACTCGAGCACAGTGTATCTATTGGTCCTTGATAATTTTCCAGAAACCAAGGAACTTTTACTCTTACAGCCGTGAAAGAAAAGCAAAGTGGATGGAGTTCCGCCTTGGAAGACTTTATTATGACTACCTTTTGGCCTCCAGAAAGCTGAACAACTTGTATCACCATATGAGCACTGTTCAGGGGAAGAGAACAACAAATTCCTTGTCATATTCAACTTCCAGAAACCCTTTTAGTCAAAGTACCACAATTGATGCTCCTGGACATGTCCAAAACATGGGGTGGGGCACTCCAAATCTTTATTTGAACACAATCCATGCTCTGAATTTGGGCACATCAAGATATCTTGGTAGAGAAACACAGTCAAAGAATCTTGAAAAGATTCCACATCAAAGTCTGAAAACTTCCACATTTTCACATATATTATCTCACAAAAGAAAGTTCTCAACAAATAAAAGTCTCTCAGATCCCAAGTATTGTACTTTGCTCACAAAGAAGCCAAGTAATAAGCACACACAAAATGATTTACAAGTGAATAATAAAAAGTCTTTGGAAACAAAGGAATGCAACCTGGAAAATATTTGCATCACAATTCACTCCCAAGCTTCTTTAGACAAACAGCAGGGAAGTCAGAATCCATCACATCAAAATGCAGCTGATTTCCAAACTTCAGGTAAGTGAATGCCCCACTTAATCATGACTCTCAACACACTCTGAAACCATTCTACATTCCCAATGACAAGCAGGAGAACTTAATAATGATGCTATTGCTGTAAAAATGGCACATTGGGTTCCAGATGTCTCTTCATATTTGAGTCAAAATAGGGTCACCAAGTTTAGCCTTGGCCCAGATATACCAGCAACTTCAAGTGGAACAAGAGGCACTTCCTTTCTTCCTGATCTCAATCAGTCTATAAGTAAGGAAGACTCTAATCACATACTACCTGACCTAAATCTTCCCTATAATCCCAATTCATCCAATTATTAAGCCTCCAATAGTGTAAGACAAGTTTAATCTACTTATCTGTGTTCATGGCCCTGGGGATTCAGAATATTCTGGGGGTTATCACAGCTGTAAGAAACATCAGCACTCCATACAAAAATCTGATCATCTATCTTCAATAAAGTTGTCAATGAAACTTGGTCAGTTTGATGGCTTCTAAATGCTTTCCAAGGATTTTGTTTCATATCTCCAGGTGTCCAGAAAAAAGAATAAAAAATTGTAATCATCATTTCAAACAAATTCTTGTGCTTTTTATGATACTTGCTGTCTGGTGATCCTGATATTTTCAGAACTCTATTCTAAGGCAAATATTTAGCCTGTTATGTCATGAATCCAATGTAGAAAAACTGTGGTTCTCAAGTTCACATTATCTCAGAATTGTGAATCTTGTTCACAACTTGTTTGCATTGGTTTTGCAAGTCTTTCTCAAGCTACCCTTCCCATCCTGAGCTACACACCAGGTCCCTATTAGACAGCACTGACAGACAGTTCTAAGAAGCCCTAAAACACAAACAATCAAAACAAAAAGCTTCCTTGCATCAACAAGATGCTGTTCAACAAATACCCATCTCATGATTGAGCATTTGTGAAAAGACATAGTAGAATAGTTAGTAGTGAGAAGCATCAGGTTGCTTAACCTGTTAATTTAATTGACTTCAGGGATGCTTGTGAACATAATTCAAATGAGTTGCAAATATGATACTTGATTGAGAGAAGTTGTGGACCCATTGAGCACAATATTTCCCAATTGGCTTTTGAACATAATGATCCCTGCAGTGTTAGTCTCTGGTGTTTTCTTTGAATGATATGGATCAAATTTTTATGACTCATTCTTCATCTATTTGGCTTTCTTCAGCCACCACTGCAGATCCCCTCTTCCTTAAAGTGTATATTAAAGTCAGTTCAGTATTTGAACAAGGGCCATTGCCCCTAATTTACTGCACTGGTGAGAGCTAGCCACAAAGAGTTCCATACTGGAGTGGACCACTACTGTTTTGAGGTGCATCACACCAAATGAATACATCACCTTGTTGCCTGATTTGAAGCTCTACATTTCAGACACAGCAAGGATCAGTCTGGTTGTGTTTTACATGATTTGTGGCACTTTGCCATGTCGGATACATCTTGAATATGGGATCTAAAATGTAGAACATCTGGCCCCCTTGATAAACCCCTGTGTTCAGCTTGAAACACACCTTGGAAACAAGAACCTCTTGATCAAATGATCAGCCACCCATATAGTCTTATCACATAATCCCTTTCAGCCATAAAAATCATTTATTTACTCTGAGATATTTGAAGATCTACTCACCCAACATTACCCAACTTTGAAATTGAATTAAAACAAAATCCTTAGATTGATTATGTATCAGATCCCAAATTACCTTCTAGTTTCATTTATTGGTGTGTTGCTCCAATTATTCACATTTTTGATATCAGTATCAAATGGGGTCATGGATATATCTATGGTGGAATCAACCCAGTAGCTGGAGAGGCCTACTCCTGGTCAGTTGAACTCACAGATTTGTCTCAATCCTGTGATTATGATACTGGGATATTTAACCAATGATCTCAAATGCATTGATATTTTAACAATAAAGAGTTTAGCATATCTGTAGACAAAGCTCTGTTGAAGCAAGATTGTTTAAATGCATGAAGAGATTTGAGAACAATTGAAGTAGTGGATAGACACTGTGAAGTACTTTTTATCTTTAGAAGGAGTGTGGCAGAATTTGTGGAACAGTTGTCAAAATAACCTGCTTGTCTGACTGATGTGAATCAGTCAAAATCTCATTGTATGAAGCAGAAGACTATATATGAACCAACTGAATCACTTTCCATTCTGTTGTATCACCTCAAGCAAGTGTGGAAAGCACATTCAGCTTAAATCTGTCAACCAGAGATAGATCATATGACTGAAGGGATAGACAAAAACTTTAAAATTTCTTTCAATATAAATAAGCAGAGCATCAAGGGTACAATACTCTATACCTTTCTGGAAGTAGCTAGTATGTCAAATCTGGGTCTATCTATTTGTGCAGAGATTCAGGGAGAAGGCTGTTGACTTGAGGACAGGCATGCACTCCTTAGAAAATGATATGGATCAGTTCCAGAGGCTAATTGACAAGGAATCCCAAGGTGAATGTTATGAAATCTACCAGGAATGAATGAAGTTAGTTGAAGTCTTTGATATTTGAGCTGCTACAGGTCTCAAGGATAAGAAGGACATCTTAAAAGTGACACAAAGCCAAATTGATTTACCGCACACAAGAAGAGTTCTTTCCCAAATTCTTCATAACCTCAAGATCTGCATGTTACCTCAACAACAAGAAACCATACAGTTATCCCAGGCCACTTAATCTTTGCATCTATGAACATCCTTTGGTGATTAAAGGCTGAAACCCTGCCCAAATTGAGGATCAAGTGCACAAACTATGGTCAAAATTTAAGGGATCTTGAAATTGCCTTGCAACCGAGCAAACCTGTGTCAAATTTTCTAAGGAGCAAGATTGAATTTCCAAAAGCAGTTAAAAAGATGAAAGAGTACACATTACTCTTTGCAGCCAAAGCTGACTCAAAATATGACAAAATTGTGGAGAAGAATTTCCAGATCTATCAACCTAGTGTCTCAACTGGAAGAAGAAATATCTGAAGCTCAATTGGTATTATGGCATATATTTCAATTGGAATTTAAGTATCTATGGCAAAGAAACTTGTGTTCCAAGAAGGCTAAAGTCCAAATAGAGATCAGTGTGAGTTCTACCTATTTCATAGAAGGATGGGACTAGTACATCAAGAGGTCTTTAAAATCTTCCCTATCACCCATTCTAGAAAGGGATTTAGTAAAGCACAGTGTATGATGTAATATTGGTCTTTAGTCTTGTGTAAATCACCCAACACCACCTACAGATGTGATTCAAAAGCAAAGTGGATGGAGCTTGACCTTGAATGATTTTACCTTGATCACCTTTTAGCCTCATGAAAGCTTAACATATTGCATCAAGAGATGAGAACAACTCATGACAAGGGACTATTACTATTAGGTGACTATCCAGCTTCAACTTTGAGTCAGAACCTGGCTCAAAGTGGCCATAAATGATTGATTCCCCTGAACACCTATACAATGTGAGACTAGGTTTTTTGGACTTCAATACAAAGTCAATTGACATACTGAACTCTTTTCTGGCTAGAAACAGAAGGAAAATCTCTTTAAGAAGATTGTGAATCAATATTTCAATTCTGCCAAAGCTTCAGGTAGACCTTCCCCAAAAAGAATGTCCCAAACACATAATAAGTCAGAGCCAATATATCTTACATCAATCTCAAAGAATCCAAGGACCAAGTGTATTCAGTATATCTCATCATCAGATCATGGGATTGACAATACAAATAAAGGTTTCAGAATGGAAGGATTCAAGGTGGATGGAAGGCCAAGAACAATCTATTCTCAACCTTTTTCAGAAGAACAAAAGGGACACCATGATCCAAACTACAAAACTGGAGGTGGATTTCAGGGTTCAGGGAAGCAGATTTCTCAATCCATTTCTTCCTCATACAATCCAACTTGGTAATCTGTTCCAAAGCCCAATCAGAACCACCATTTTGAGTTGATTCCAGTGTAACAAAGGGAAAAGATGAGGGTAGAACAAGAATCATAGAGAATATGAAACCATGTTATAGGTCTTATATGTCATGAGAGCACATGTCACAAGTTGTTCATTAGTTATAAACTTGTATTACGTCATGTTGTACGTGCTTCCTCATCCAACAATCATCATAGCAAACTGATTGCTTGGTAACTCTAGTCCTTCATTCCCTTGATAAGACCCCGCAAGACCAGTCCATACCAAACCACCCTCAACTTCAAGTAACAACAAGAAATAACCTATTCCTGACCTTGATGAAGCTGGCCAGCCAGACTTTGTGTGGTAGAACCTCCAAAAGTGTTAGGATCACCATTCATGATCTTATCCTTTTGCTCAAACCTCTTTGAGACTAGCCCACAACATATCTAATTCTTTCTCATCAATCCTTATACTGCTCTTATCTTTTATACAATTTCTTGGAATGTCAAATTTCTCCCTTGATTCTTTTTCATAAATATTTTACATTTTTTGATGTTATCATCTGTCAGCTACTTCTGTTGCATCTTTTGTGTACCCACAAAGCTTACTTTCTTTGAACAAGGAGCTCTGTTTGTCAGAGAAGGTGGTGTTGAAAGTTGGTCACCTTGATAGCTCACAAAAGTTTGACTCATTCAAAAGTTTTGAATATTGATTCAACAAACTTATTCTCTGTTTCATGATCTAATTTGTTATGGTGTGTTCCTTGCTTCGTTGCCTGATAAGCAAAATCCTAATTGGACTTTATCAAGCAAAATCAATTCATGGTACATTTTTCTGACATTTGTTACATTGACATGGACTGATCATGAGCTTCAACATCAAATTGGGTAAAATTTACAGCCTCAAATAGTTTCCCAGATTACAGAAACCCATCTCTCCATGCCAACAAGACTGAAAAGGGCTCAAATCTGTTGGTTCAAAGATTTTAGAACACCCAGGCTGTGCTTGGTATGTCTTACGTCGGTAGCACGAGAGAGCACGAGGTAATGGAATCCCGTTCAAGTACTTGGCGGGGTAACTCCTGGAAGAAATCTCTGGATTTGGATATATTTGAGACTCTGAGTAAAGAATCGCAAGCGATTGATCCCTCGCAGTGACAAGATAGGACAAGATTCTCCCAAATGTTCATGAACCCTTTGTTTTATCCTAGGGCTACGACTCAAGAGGCATGTATATACACTTTTGTTTCCACCAAAAACCCTTTGGTTTTGCTCAGTGGCTGATCACGAACGTGTGGATAAAGTTATAGCCTGATTGTATGTGTGGCTTGGGCGGATTCGGAATTCCTTCTTGAATCACGGCGACTACAAAATATGAGGCTGCTTTGCTAAACGGGACTTTCAATCAAAAATTGTCCTTGCTTAGAATTTGTGTTCCACCGAAAACTTTTGCTGTCTGTCCACGGTTACCTACAGCAAGATCTCGAGCTTTCAATAACTCTTCAACGCGTGAAATAGATTGATATCCTCAAATTGTGAACTATGTTTTGGAGTCGACCGATGCCTATCTTTCATCTTTTGCTAGTGATCCTACTCGCCGGAGACCTCGGCTCCCTTCCTTTCGTCAATGCTAATGCTCTAGAATGCAAGAACGGTTATACTCTATTACCAACCCCTCAAGTATATCCTTATGGTCTGTAATTTTCACAAGCCTTTCAAAGATCTTTCTTTTCGGAATTTAGTTTGAACTGACCTGAAAATCTTCAATACCTCGCCGAAAAACTTTTGGCTCAAAGCTTGTAGAGTCACATCCAAGTCCACATACAAGTGTAAGAAGTGTGGAAGGGGTGATGGGCTACCAACCAGTAAGCCAGATGTTTTTAGTTTTCTATCAATGGGCAAGATAGAGTGACCGATTAACCTTCATTTTCGTATCGCACAGCTGCTCGTGATTGCGTTGATAAGGTTGGCAGACCAGTGGGCGGGGGAGGACCATGGAATTGCGATGTCTCGGTTTACTACGATATACAAGGTCGCGAAGACAACAGAAATATACGTTAGTAATTTTGCATGATCCTTTTCGAAAAACTTTACATCAAGCCGAGATCTTTGAAATGTCTCGAGATACATTGAATCAAGAGAGTTCGGATGGAATTTCTTCAAATTCTCATCCGAATTGATACCAGAATACTGATTTCTCCAACTTTGCTCATTTGCTGAATCCTTTAAACAAAAGTTTGCCAGCACCGCATTAATGCGCATGGAGGGACGTCTCCGTACTTTTGCAGAACAGCCATTCACAACCAACGTAAGTATAACTTCTAGAACTCGTTCTGCGGTCAAGCGTATGATCTTGATTCATAACTAATTAGTCATTTCTTTGTATCAAACTTGATGATGTTCGTATCTAGAATGTGACCCGCAAGGTTGTTTACCTTCCAATTAAAGATGATTGTTACTTGTCCATGATCATGATGTTACTTGAACAACTTGTCACAAAAAATTGTCATCAATCTTGTTTAGATAAACCTTTTGGCCTTGAGGTTAAAGTAGTTTGACCCAGTATGACTCATTGATGTTGGAAATTGATAACGCTATGATCTTTCTGATGTCCAAAGCCGACATTCGAATTATGAAACGCTATCAAGGAGACTTGTCCCGGATCATCAAGGTGGTTACGTTCACTATGTAATTGATCAAGCTCTTGAGTCTATTAGGGGGTCTCAAGTCAGAAATTTTTTGTGAAACTTTTTAAAAAACGGACAAGTTTTTTAAATTTTACGGTGGTTTTTTTTTCTGCAAATATACGGTCAACACCATTCGGGACACCTTTTTAGGTGTCCCATTTTTTTAAATTTACGGTATATTTTGCAACATCGGACAACTTGTTGGACTGTAAAATACCGCAAATTTATTGACTTGAAACCCCCTATTGTCAAAGTAGTGTTCTGGCAATGGCTTTCCACCCTCTATGGAATGAAGTTTAACCAGCACCACCAAGACCTTTAGATCTTTTACTCATCCGCTCTATTTGTCAAACCTGAGCCCACCCAAGTATCCTTGATGGCACATACTGATTCCGTTGATTTTGAATGCTTGGAAAATCTATTATGCCGTGTCAAATGGAAATTCAAATCACATTACAAACTCGTTTTTATTTTCTTAAACCCACACTGGTCTGAGTGAAGTCTTCATGATCAGTTCATTCAACAAAGAAAACTTCACAATCCATCCAAAGGTAAGCCGTGTCACACTAGAGAGACACCCAAACAAGGCCCTCTCACCCCCAGGCCAACTTACATGACAATAGATGCGACGGCCACATCGGCCCCAGTTCGCAGTCTGGCAATGTGATTCCGACGTAGTCACTATTTGACCTTATGAGGGGCAGATAGGATACGCATTGTGCATGTTCCAGTTGCCACCGGTGTGCATCCTTTGTGGGATGGGCCGACATTTATCGGCATCCAAAAATGTGAACTACACAGTCTCTGATTTGCTCAACACACTGCCAATGTACCAGATTTATCACGCAATTTGAACAGCACAACTTTGCAAACGTCTCAAATCCTCACATCGATAATTGTAAAAAAACCTTGCCCATGAGATACACTAGACACCAAATCTATAAAAGTATATACATCACACTCTATAACCCTCAATAAACATTTCCAACACAACAAATCGAAAAAAAAAGACCAGTGAAATTCAAAACACTTTGCAAGAGAATATACATATACATAATACATATTATCATCATCATAAATTGATTTTTTCATAACTGCAGAATTAGATTAGGAGAAAATTAAACGATTCCGGTTCTTTTGAGGGTTCAGAAAGATACGGTTAACCACAGAGTTGTAGATCTGTACATTCCTTTGGTAAAGGCTCGTTGTGCCATGCCACATGACTAAAAGACGAAAGATACAAAAAAAAAGGAAAGATAGACAAATGATTAGTAATAGCATTGATTGAAAAAACAAAAGAATAAAAAAAGTAAGGGTCTACATACCAATTATAACAAATCGGTTCAATTTCTTCTTTAGTTTTGACCATCAATCCAATAAATTCACTTTCACCACCACTAAAGTCAGTAGGCCAATACTTTGGACCGATCAACAATTTTCCCAACAAATCTGAATGAAAACAAAACGCTCCATTATCGATTGGATATTTCCTATCTTGAACTGCACCGGCTTCCCAACCCAAAAGCGTATGATTTAAAGGATCATATTTTGGTCCTTCCCATCCATTCGGTCCTAAGTTTCCCATCGGCCAAACTCCAATCTTTTTGACTTTCCAGATCATTTCTAGTAAGGAGGGTAATAGGTTCGAATCATCGTCTATTGAAATCACAGGTCCGTGTCCAAAGATTCCGTTTAAAGAATTAGATGAAAGTCGATGGATAAGACCATAAGCTGCGTTTTGTTGAGCGTTACCGAAGTGATGGGTAGGTCCATAGACTAAGTAAACATAAGGTAATCCACTTCTAGTCAACACGTTTGCCACATCACTCGATAACTTATCATCATCTTCAATCACTATCCAAATCAATTGTCTTGAACTAGAAAGTGGACCCCATCGATCTTCAATAGGCCAGACTCGATTCTTTGTCAGTGCAAGATGAGTACGAAGTGTTTGGATATGTCGTTTGAAATATGCTTCACGTAGGTGTTTCGTCTTACCTGCCGCACTCGTTTTGGTAAACACATAGGTTGTGGGGATTGAAGGTAAGAGAGTAGAGAGGTTCCATTGGATTATCGAGCGAAGGGTTTGTTTTGGTTCAATTAGATCGGTTTGGCGTAGTAAGTCAAGAGCAGGTCCTTCGGCTAAATAAGCATGATGACAATATATATCTCGTATCGAAGACTTTTTGGAAGATTTCAAGCCGAAAAGGTTAGCAAATCGAAATATGTCAATCAGAGATCAAGACTTACCCAAACTTTATACGAGAGTGCCGGTTGACTGCCTGGGGTTGGTACAGCTGTGTTGATTGGTAAAAGAGGTGGGCTCGTAGCATTCACCTGACAATCACAGTAATCGCAAATCGTCAAAGGTGGAGCTAAAGTGATTGGTAGTTCATTTGTTTTGTAGAGTTCTATGGGTTGAGAAGATTGAGAAAAGGATTTGATAGATTGATTGATTTGATGATGAGAGGTTAAGAGGGCTAAAGAAAGTAACAGAAAAAGAAGTCAATGATTCCGTAGCGAATTGAAAGGTATTGAAAGGATTACTTACCATAGAGAATGTAGAGTGATAAACTGATAGGTAAGATAATCAATATCCAACGCGTCTTTGTCCATTTAGATTTGTTTCTATAAGGAATCGAATGATGAATAGGTTCATCAGGTGAAGAAGAAGAATGAAAAAAAGAAGTAGGTTTCGGTAAAGGAGTTGAAGGAGACCAGTTTGATGATTGATGGTTTGATAGTTTTTGATCAGATGAACTACTTGAACTTGAGTGATCTATAAATGAAACTAATAATGGTTCTCGATCGTTGGGTTGAGTTGGAGTTGTAGGAGTAGGATAGATTTGGTTGAGATGAATTGTATCATGGTTTGATGATGATGAGCTTCTTGTTGCTTGTTGTTCTGATTTGTTCATCTTCTTCTTTCTTCTTGAGAATTCTAATCAAAACTTGGATGTGCAGTGCTGCTACTGTAGGACAGAGTTATGCTCAAGAGTCTTGAAAAACAACACAAACCGTGTACCAAAGCAGTTTGATGAGAAATTAATTGTAATTAAGCTTGGTTTTAAATTTCTTACTTTTAAGTTCTCATCTCATCATTCATCTCAATTCACTCTCCCTTGACATCCCAAACTCCTTCTGCAGTCAAAAATCAATCCATACACCATTTGTAAAAAGATCCAATGCAGATAAATACATCTACAAAAAATGTGGACAAAAATGCTGAAGCAGAAATTGCACCAGTGCATGAAGATTTCGGATCACGGAAATCGAGCGAACCATCGGATTCTGAATACCACCCCTCGCTTGATAATAATTTCAAGAAACCCCATAGATTTGGTAAAAGATTTCTCAATATCCAAACCTTTCAAAGATCACACAGATAGAAGAGTGAACTGAAAGAAAGTGATACATATAACTATTCAGCTTTATCACGAATGTATCCATCAACTGGTATTCTTTTGAAAAAAGTTTTCATATCAAACTTCTCGAGGTTAATCTTTTTGTTGTAAAAGGAGGTTATACAAGCCAGGCTGGTTTTAGCCACTTGATCCGCTCGGTGGAAGATAAACCCAACCACTATAAGTATAGTACTTCTACATAATAAACATGTGGCTCAGACTCGACCAGGATGTGATGATAGGTGATGATGCATGGTAAGGATTCCAGGCTTCTATTTTATGGTTAGAGCTATCCAAGAAGTGATACAATACGGTATTGTATCAACTGAAATCCTTGTGGCTATTCTTCAGCAAAGAGTGGCTGACCACGAACGCTTGGATAAAGCTATAGCCTGATTGTTTCTCATGAACGAGGCTTGAGCCAGAACAGTAGCTGATTGAAATGTGTTGACTATATAAAGGCTGCTTTGTTGAAAGAGATATGGTTCGAGTGTAACGCCTGTTTTCTCTCACTTAACTCTTGACTGTTTCTCCGCTGTCTATAACTTCAGCAAGACTTCGAATTCTCAGTCACTCTTTAAAGATTGACATCTATTTCTTTGAAAGATGTTTTGGAATCAATCGATCATCCTCCAACTTTTGTTCATTGCACTACTCGCCGGAGACCTCGGATCTCACATCTTCGTAACTTCTAATGCTCTAGAGTGCACCCGAGGATATTTTCATCCCAGTAGCAAGGCCGCCACAGATACGATACTGGTATCGTACCGGCGATACCAGTACCGTATCTTGGCTCACGGCACCTATATTTTTTGTTTATGATATTGTACCGGGGCTCCGGTACGGTACCAAGAACCGTACCGAAGTCCACGATACTGTGTTTTCCACCAAAGGGTGCCGTATCTTACCATGCAGGGAAGATACGGTACTATACCGTATTGTAAAATATCACAACGATACGGTATAGTACCGTATCGAGAGACAAAAGTGCTGTGTCAAAAATTTCACACAACTATGACATGTATTTCATTGTATTTCAAGAAAAAAAGAAACCAACATAAAGAAACGATAAAGAAAAACCACCCCAAGTTTAACATCTTCACTTTCTCCTCTCTCGCGCACCCAGGTCCTTTGCAATACAATCAACCATCATCTCTTGCGCTGTTTCAAACTTGCCTTTCATCTGAACCCCTTGTACAGACCACAAACATCCTCCAATGGTGCGTTCGATGGTTTGTGGCTTCAGTGCCATCCTATCCTGAGAGCACACATCAGCTGAAGAAGAGAATGCTCTCTCCACTGGGCATGCAGTGGCACTGATCGCCAGGTAGTCGCGTGCAAGGGAGCTTAATACTGGGTATTTGCCCTCGTTCAGCTGCACAAACATTAGATTCAATTTAGCAAAATGCCCTTTTAAAAAAGGATCTATTTGAGTGTAGAGAAATGAACTAACCCGCCACCATTCCAAAGCCAAATGAGGGTTTTCGGCCACCTCAGGTGCCGGATCCTCAGCCATCTCTAAGTAAGATCGCAGTTCGTTTGCCGTGTTGCGGCGGTTCCGTTGCTTGTGCATGCGGAACTCCTCATCGTCTTCGTTCAAAATTTTGCTTTGACCCACAGGATTAGCTAACCCTGATTGATTATCAAGTCCATCCTTCTCCATGGCAGCCTTCCGTTGGGCGTATGCTGCTTCAGTAAGTATTTTTGCCATGTTTGATTCTTCAGAACTGGATCCGAAAGCAAAGTCGAAATAATCCAAACATAAACTGGGATGCAATACAGTCGCAAGGATGAGGATATTCGATCCCAGAGCCTCTTTGAGGTATGCCTTCACTCGCACCATCATGGCGTGGTGCATGGGGAACATGGGATCAGCTCGCGCTCTAGTGGCGTCAATCTTTTTCTGAAGTGTCTTTTGGAGCTTGACATATTCTCGAATCGCTAGTGAGGCTGTTGGTCCGTCTTGCTCAAAAAATTTTGTTAAGGTTTCAAAATCCTACATAGCAAAAACAATCATGTCATAGTATGAGTATCCCAAAGAGAACTTAACGTAAGAAGAAAAAAAAATGAAAGAGTCACTCACCTGAAGAAGTTCCATGATATCTCTAACTTGTCTCCATTCATCAGGTGAGATCATGACCTTGTTGAAAATACCTCGAGGGCGATTGACATCCGGTGGCAAGACAGTCTCACCAGCTCGAGTTTGTTGTCCTCGGCGAGGTTGGTCCATCTGGTCCTCCTTCAGGATTTGATCGATGACCTAGGAAAAGTTAATGGTGAGATGATTAGTTATGGCACAAGTGATTGAAACAATGTCTTTTACCTCGCGGGCGTTGTATAACCGAGTCCAACACTGTAGTTTGATGTTCCAGCGGATACCATAACCTGGTATCGGCCTTGGAATTTTCTGCTTCAAAAGCGCCATGCTAACCGCATTGAACAGCATACACATCACTGCTGAACCACTGATTTTACGCCCTACCATATCAAGCTATTGGAATATATCAGTAATTGTTAGTTTTTCAAAAAGAAATGTATATGCTTTACATACTTTGGTAGTGAGTAAGTGCACTGCGTTTGCAGCGGTCCTGTCGGTAGCAGACACATCCTCGATATCATGAGGTCCATCTATGACGTCATACCAATGAGGAGCGTCTTCGGGTACCACCAGATCCCCATTGTCAACCTCGCCATCAGAATCTGAATTGCCATCGGAATGAACGGCGCCATCACCGCTCTCGTCTTCTTCAATAACCGTCTGTAATGTGTTGGTTGGCACAGGGAAATCTCCCAGCATAGTCGATTTGACCAGAGGAGGAGGAGGCGCCTGGATTCCAAGCGCTTGGAGTCCGGCGTTCACAATTAGAGCAAGTTTATGACATACACTCCTAACTCTGTCGGTCTTAGCATCCCAAGTAAACTCTTCGTTTTGATCCACACAGTATTTGGTCAATCGGACTTGCATTGCTTCGGCTAGCGTGTTGTTGTTGCTGCCGGAGTCGTGGGTCTGAGCAAGCATGTGGATATATTATATATAAATCAGTGAAACACCCACGAGAAAAGTTTGATAGGACAAGAGAGAAAATTAATAGGATTATAAGAGAAAACACTTATCTTATTATGTAAGCCATGTTTTGTCAAAAGATTGATTAAAGGTTCGGCGAGCCATTCACCTTTATGGTGCCAGGCTATAAGTTTGAGGGCAAAGTGACGAGTGATGAAAGTCCAGTCGGGGGTAATGTATGTGACACAGGCACCAATAAAACCGTAACGGTTTCCTTTGGTTGTCCAGGCATCGTGGATGAGACCAAAGGAACTGTTAAGGGCCTGTAAGAGATTGTGATAAGCGTGCACAATCAGTCAGTAAAATAATGAAGGATTAGTTGAAAGAAATATACAAGAGTGAACTTACCTTTAAATCCCCAATTACTACATCTCGTAATTCAAGGTACGCCTCATGGGCAAACCTTGCAACCCATGTCCTTCCAAACAATTGGGCATTTGGGTTGCAATAACGGACACACGCCCTTAAGTAAGAATCCTCTATGCGAGCCCAAGGTTGGGCTGTTCTAAGTACCCACATTCCAATCATTTGGTTAAGAGTTCGATTATCGAACTTAGGAACTTTCTGGGCGTAATTCATGATTGAAGCTTGTCCTTTCAAAGTTTTGGCTTGTGCTCGCTGTTCAAATATGGTGAGAGGTAATATACACCCTTGGTCGATGGCGAGGTGTCTCTCCTTGCAGCCCGGCTTTCCAGATTTACCGTCCTGTTTCGAGCCGTCGCGATGAGTCCACATGTTAGATGTTGAACCAGCAACTGATCGAACTAAAGTGGAACAGTATCGACATGCGTAGTAAGTGCACTGGCCCGGAGCCTGTGATTGAAGAAGTTCAGTCAGATACAATATCACCATTTGTTTTATGTACTCGAAATAATAGCAGCAGACAAGGGACCTGGTACTAGTAGAAGAGATAGAAAGGTAGGAAACTTACATCTTTCGGGCCTTGCTCAGGTTCGTTCATATAGTATTCGCGTAGAGGGTCGAAAGATGGCTTAGGTTTCTTGACTCCTTTTACTAGGACCTTGTCGTTCTCTTCGTCCGAGTCTTGAGTAAGGTTGATTTCAAGGCGTAATTGGCTGGTTGGAGTATTCGTCTCATTATTCGTTTGGGCTACCCGAGTGTTGGATTTAGAAGGTTGTGAGGTTCGCTTAGTCTTCACTGGACCTTTGCCTTTAGCATTGCCTCGAGTATCAGTGTTGGAAGGTGTTTGGCGAGTTTTCTTTGGTGGTGGTGGCTGAGAGAGAGATTGATCGGTCTGGATATGATTATCAGGTTCAGATTCATAGTCTGTATCGTCTACCACGTGCTTGCGCTTGGAAGAACTGGAAGCCCTTGGAGCAGTTTCGTGGTCGTCTGTGGCACGACGCATGGCACGGCGAGAGTCCGACAGTGAAGCGAGCATGGAAGAAGTTCTCTTCATAGGAGAGGGTCGAGTACTGCGACGATAAGATGGGTAGTCGGCCAATGAAGATGATGACATAGTTATGAGGCTGGATGTAAAGCAATTGAATTAAGGAGACAAAGATCAGGATAATGACAAAGAATCAAAAGAGAAAATATGACAGACAAAGATTGAAAAGAGGAAAGTTGGATGCGACGAACTTGGATAAGTAAAAAAGACATAGCCCCCTCATATAGCGTCCTGCCAACCTTGCGCAGCCGTCTGGCGATTGCCATACCCATAGCTTCATGTCGAGATCGGAACTAATGGAGAAGGTTTGGTTGCATTGGTTGACTTATTCCCAAAAGAGGGAGATCGAGGGGTAAGACGAAGGAAGGGGCTGACAAATCTGACCAGGTACGAAGAAGTGGGCAGAGGGCTACATCAGTACACTTGATACTGATTCTGTATCCGGATACCCGGTTACTGGAAGGCCGGGTATCTGGTATTGTACCTGAAATTGGCTACAGTACTCAATACCGTACCCAGGCCTCCGGTACCATCCGAGACAGGGCCCTGGTGCCGTACACCTCTAGCCGGTTACGATAACCTAACTACGGTACTCAGCTCAACAGATACGGTACGGTGCGGTACCGGCACTGGCACCGTATCTGTGGCGGCCTTGCCAGTAGCTTTTATTGTCAGTCAAATATTTCCCTTCAGTCAACGGTTTTTCACTTCTTCAAATCGTATGATTAGTCTTTCATTTCAAAGAGGGTAGTGTAAACTGACCCAACACTTTGGTTACTTTGCTGAATCATTCTGGCTCACAGTGTGTATGACATCAGACTCCAACATGCATACCTGTTCATCGTGTGGAAGGGGTGATGGATTATCACCCGGTACGAGAAGATCTTCTCTTCTTCACCCGTTCCCCATGAGCAATATAGAAAGACAGCTTACGTTTCGGTTCGAAATGACACAGCTGGTGTTGATTGCGTTGATGAAGACGGACACCAAGTAGGCAAAGGGAAATGGTGGAATTGCGATCACACCATGGCCCCCGGACAATCCCGCGATGACGGCAGAAACATTTGTGGGTGATTTTTTTTTGAAAAAAATCTCCTTCAGATACTCACTCATGCCAAAAGACTGATGTAATGGGATTCCAATTGTTTCCTGAATATTGAAAAATAAAAGTTTGTGAACATATCATTAATAGGTCTGGAGGGACAGCACAATACTATTGTAGGTCTGTTGGTAGATTCCAATGTAAGTATATCTTCTAGAAATCGTTTTCGGTCTAAGCTTATGATTTCTACTTATTACTAATTGACCTTTTTTATGGTTTATACTTCATAATCTTTGATATTTTATCTAGAATGTCCGGAGGCTTCGTGTAGTAAATAACATGTTTCATTTATCACTATTCTTATTTGTTACCTGCCTATGATAGTGTGGCTTGAATGAGTTACTGCAGAAAATTGTTGTGATTCTCTTTTAGTAAAACTTTGTGGTCTTGAGTTTAGAAGACATATGAGCCATTGACATTGAGAAATATATAATTATCTATGATTTTACTACTATAAAGAGCTTCCACTCAATCATGGATGATAATTGATGAGCTTCTTTATCAGTTTCACGGGCCATGCTTTGTTGAGCACCACACACATAATTACGGCTTTGAATTTGCAAGTCCTATGATGGACTCAACCATCTAGAATGGGTTCACTGTAAAACACTTCAAGCATTTGGTGGACGATTTCTAAGAATCCAAATATACTGATAGAACGTTGAGATGACATAAAGTTATCACTTTGGAGTAAATATCAAATCAATTGATGTTCCTTGTAGAAGCCTTCAAATCACATTTCTCGAAAATCAGACTTCCTACCTCTAAATGTCTTGCTCATAACACATAGCTACGTGTGCTTTTTTGGGTTAGGCTTGCAAAGGATGGGTATACAAGTCAGCTACTACGGTCATGTACTCCCGGCAAACATTCTTTCAGGCGGAGAACATGTACATACAGGAATCTCACCCGTTTTACAGGTTCGGGCTATCGAACACGGCATGTGTGTCTCGAGTGAAAAGTTAAAACGCTGTGGCTGGTTTTCAGCGAAGAGTGGCTGACCAAAAACACATGGCTAACGTTAAAGCCTGATGAGGCCTGATGGTTTCTCATATATGAGGCTTGCAACGGAACAGTACATAACATGTGTGAATCATATATAAAGGCTGCTTTGTTGAAGAGAATGTTAAGACGTGCAACACCTGTTTTCTCTCATTAGATTCACGGCCCTTTCATACCTATCTGCTGTACCTCCCCTATTAGGGCAGTTCAAGTTGAGACATGCGAACAACCTGATGCAGGGCCCCGATCTGCTTTTTTAAAGTTGTTAACTCATTAAGATTTTGGATCGCGGTAACCTGAACGGTCTTAAAATTTGCTTTTATGACCTCGTAAAATGAGGCACAACACCTCTGACACCTTTTTTTCCCAATCTGAGCGCACTTTCTCAAGTGTTTTTTTCTTTTTTGAGTTGATAACGCGCATGTTTACCCTTTCCCCGTTCAGATCAGATAACCTCCACCCTTTCGCCCTTGTTACCCATCAAGATCATCACTATCACCCTTTATTCCAAACATTACCATGCCTTGTGTTTCCGACAGGGTTTCTGCAATTCGTGGAATCACCCATCTCTACCTCTTTGCTCAAATCACCTCGGATATCCGCATTCCCGAAATAGCCTCCCATCAAGACAATCCTACCGAAGGAGAAATGATCTTCCAAAACGAACCAGTCTTGTCAAACTTGTACAATGATGTCTTTGATCAAGAACAAATTTGGGCCGACCTCCTCATTCTGGTAACATCGAGACGTTACCTCAATGATCGCATACAAACTCCGCTTGCCACTGCCTTCGACCTACGGGACATGTTGCGAAGCAGGAGAACCGACTTCCGCCAGGCCATGCGAACAACCCCTGAGGGATTTCATGCTTTACTTACTATGATTCAATCACACCCTGTATTTGTATCATCTAGCAACAATCAACAGCCACCAGTGATCAAACAACTCGCGCTTACTCTTGAACGTCTTGGCAGCAATGGCAATGGTGCCTCCGTAGGCCGGTTCACTCGAAATTACAAAATGGGTCGAGGCTCAGTAATCAATTGTAGTCGTCGGGTCATCTCGGCCATTTTAGATGTAGGCGCCCATTATCTCTCGTGGCCTAATCCAAACAGACGGAAAGCCATCTCCAAAGTGCTTGAGAGAGATGGTTTTCCGGGTTGTGTGGGATTTGTTGACGGAACTACGATTCCTCTATTCCAGCGACCTGGCCGCGATGGCGAGGTCTTCTTTGATTGCAAACACCAGTACTCCCTCAATGTACAAATTGTTTGTGACGCTGACAGAAGAATAACCTATGCATATGCCGGTTGGCCTGGTTCTTGCTGCGACAGTACTGTATACTCAAAGACTGAGATGTGCACTCAACCGGAAAAATATTTTGGAAAAGGTACGTGCCTCGTATGATTATTCTTGAGGGCTACAGTTCTAATATCCTGATTTTTTGTTGTAGATGAATATATACTCGCCGATTCAGCTTACATTCCTTCAGAAACTGTAGTGCCTTCCTACAAAGGACAGGCCGCGGAAGTCGAAAGAAACAAGTGCTTCAATTGGTGTGTAGCTAAGGCTCGAGTGCGAAATGAGCACTGTATTGGTATCCTCAAGTCTTGCTGGGCATCACTTCAAGGTTTAAGACTCGGTTTGAATAGTCGAAGTGACATGGTTCACATCCTGCGGTGGATGCGGTGCTGTATTGTCTTACACAATATGCTGGCAGATTTAGGAAACGCTTGGACTGATGAAGAAGACGAGGTTCTTTTGAGGGAACCTGGGGATGCAGGGATTTATCAAGGTGGTGCTGTGCAGCCGGACTTAGATAACATGGAACGGGGAAGGGCCAAACGTGAATCTGTTCGAGATCACGCAGTGGCTTATAATTGGCAGAGTGGTGGCTTGCCAATAGTTTCTTGAACTGTTTTGATCTGTAGCTCAGTTTCTCATTTGTTTACCTGGTTGTCGTTTCTTTTATTTCTTTTTATCTTTTTCATTTGTTATTTTGTTTTAGTCGTTTGGTTTGTTTGCAGTTCTTTGATCTCTTATCGATTCTCAAACTGCATATGCTCCTCTGGAGTTGTTTCTCTTTTCTTGTTCTCTGTCTGTGTTGTAGTAAGAGTCACGCTGGGATGAAATCGAACAATGATTGCAAATTTTTAACTTCCAAATGCTCACGGATCATTGAAATTAATCAAGAAAGAATGCAAAAATAACTTCCTAAGACAATACTCAAAAGGAAGGGGCATACTTCAAGTTATGCAAAGGCTATCGATGATACCCTGGAACTTTCGATATGATGTGGTCTGAGACAAGCCCGAGGGCTCCAGTTTTCCTTTCACATCAAATGCCCCAAGCCTGGGAATCGAACCCAGGCACATCCCTCTCAGCCAATGGTCTTAACCGCTAGACTATGGACGCTTGGAGTCTTTGCAGGCTACTTAGTTCATTACACAAGACATCATGGTTTCGTGACTTTACAGATAAAAACATAGACTACATATGCTCCTTATCGACTCATCAAAGTCTTATTGAGTACTATCAGATTCATAAGTGCTTTCTTTTTGGTGAGTCTACTTCCGTCTTATCAGATTCAGAAGTACAATTCAGAAGTACTTTTTTGGTGAGGCTTATCGAGTGATATCGAAAACGTTACTCACACTTTGGAACCCTTGTTGTGAGTCTTATCAAATCTTCAAAAATCATTATGAATTTTTGTGCTTTAAAGGTTGTGAGTCAATTTCAATAAGCCGAGGACAAAATCCATCATTGCAGAAACACTTAAGCTGAGAAGTACAAGCAGAACACAAACACTGAAACTGAGAAGTACAAAGAGATCAATACGGACTAGGTTGAGTGTGTTAACTTATCAAGCGAGGCGAGGGAGTGACGATGTACAGAAAAGCAGGACTTAGTCATCAATCAATCAATCAAGTGAAGGACTAGGTTGAAGGTCTTAAGTTATCGAACGAGACGTGCGAGTGAACAGATCTACGGTACTCAAAACAATCAGGTTCGTGCTACCTTTCTTGAAAACCTGCTTTCAAAATGTCGTTTTTGTGGGGAAAATGAACTGTAGAAAAATCCAAAAACAAAGTTCCAGCGAATTCCCAGGAATTCCCCCGCCAAAAGGTCAACTTTGAATCTATGTTTTTGACATTTTTTGAAAAAGGTGGCACGAACCTGATTGTTTTGAGTACCGTAATCATATACAGAGTTATAGCTTTCAATCATCTTTCAAGCGCGAAGTACAAGTGAGAAGTCCCGCTGGGAAGAAACAATCTCAATCGGTTCAGCTGTCAAGAGTCAGAGTCAGCCATTGCAAATCAGTGTCAAGTAAGATTTTGCGAGTGACTTACACATGTTACTTGCGAATAAGGCTGAGCCCCGAGCCCCGAACGCCGGGGATCGGGGTACCCCGCTGCTAATTTTCTCTCTTGATGACGGAACGGCCTCCGAACCCGGAACCCCCGCCGGGTTTTTTGTACAACAGACGCAGAACGGGTCCCGGACCGAGTACCTCGACGGAGATCACCGGTTAGCCGGGTTTTCATCGGGTTTAGTCGAATAACCCGGGGAAACCCGGGGTGTACATTTTTTTTTGCCTAGATGAACTATCTTGACTTCCGATCATCAAGTTTGATTGATATTTCCCACCTAAATCTTGTATCCAGGCTCATTCAATGAGTGATCTGAGAGTCAAGACTCTCAAAGAGTCCTTGGTAACCTCTTTAGGATGAACCAGTGGGAGTGAGTCTGAGACAAGGCTACTCGGATATTTGATTGTGATTATTTGAAGGACTTCTTTCGTGCTTTCTCCTTTGTTTTCCTTTTACTCACTTAAATCTTCTAAATACTAAATCCACTCCTTACAAACCCTTTATATCCTCATTCCACTTTACTATCTATCTTTACACGCACTATGCCAAAATCCAGTACCGTAGCCAACACATCCAAATCTCCAAGTTTTGTCTGGTCTTACTTTGTGAAGACAGAAGATAAACTTCATGTTATATGCCAAGCTACGTTGAAGGATGGCAGCTTATGTGAGAAACACCTAGCTAGAGATACGTCTTCGAGTACCAAGTCGATGATCCAGCATCTCAAAACCCAGCATGGTCTAAGTGATCCGGCCTTGGAGGGCAAGCATGCTAACATCAAGGGATACTATCAAACGAAGACACTTGAACCCAAGGTGTGTGCTAAGTTTTTATACTATCATGAGTCATGACTCCAGTGAGAACCAGCAAAAACTGATACTAACAGTTTTGTTACCAGGATAAACTCACCGTCGAGACTTTGAAGACTCATGTAGTCTATCTGATGGTTGATGCCGACCTTCCTTTTTCGATTGTCGAGCGTCCTTCTTTTCACAACCTGTTGAAATTATGCAATCCACTGTCTGAGGGAATGCGAGTGAAGCGTCATGCAATTGCTGATCATACACACCAGATGTTTGAACAAACTCAACAGTATATAACTCAAGTCGAGTTGAAAAGGGCAGATTACGTATCTGTTACTACTGATGCTTGGACTTCGCCAAATAACAAGGCGTTCATGGCCATGACTGTACATCTGATCACCGAGGACTTTGAGTTGAAGGAGTATACTATTGGACTTCCACAAATCAAAGGTAATTTATATTTCAACAGATTTCATCTTTATTTTTCAGACATAATCCTCACCTGATGTTCCCAATTGATTGCTTCCATCCCTTCAGGTCAACATACCGGAGCAAATTTTGGCTCGATCTTTGTGGAGTACTTACAGAAGTACGGGATTACCAAGGCTTTGACAAGCATCACAGCCGACAATGCATCCACCAACTCTACAATGGCTCGGACGATTTCAGAACACCCTGACATCGACTTTGGCCCAGAAACCCAGCTCTTTGGCTGTGTAGCTCATGTGTTGGATCTCGCAGCACGTGAAGGTTTGGCCGTCTTTGGAGTTGTCGACGAACCCGATGAGCAAGAGCTCAGCATGAATGCCATGGACCTATCTAACCTTGTACAACCCCCAGACACTGCCAGCATTAAAGAGGTTCCCAGATGGGAATACGGGTCCTAGTGATCAGATTCCCATTCTGCTACTGTTACACAGTTCCATGAATATTTCCTGAGTAGCCATTGTGATATATGTAGTCAATATTTTGAAATGTGCGTCTCAATCTGAACAAAGTTACAGCATGTATTACACATGGTTTTCTTATCTAGATGAGCAGATAGCTGAGCGGACCTGTATGTAGCTGATAGCTAAGGATTTACTCAGATGTTTGCACATATGTAGTGTATGCTTTATGGCTCAGATGTGCAGTGCAAGATGATTTGATTCTCCATTCTTCTCTCAATGATATTCCCAGCCTAGGTCATGTTCCGACCAGGGAACCTATTTAATGCTGGCAGTGAGATGGCTCCACCGTTGATCTCAAATCTGTTACCCGACGCATACACTCTTTGGTTGTATTTGTTCGATCTAGCCCTCAGCGATCAGAAGCTTTTTCAGACACTGTTACATCAATTCGATCACTTAACAGAGCAGGTGGCAACCTCAACACTGATGTTGACACCGACCTTCAAGATGCTTCGCTTCAAGAGATTCTTAATGACAGCCAAGATCTGCCTCAAGATCAACCTGACTCTTCAATTTCAAAATCTAAGTCGACTGCTGTGAACCTTGTACAGGATGTCAAGACTCGTTGGAATTCAACTTTCATGATGTTCCTTCGTATTCTCAGTCTACGAGATGGTGTTGAGAAGTTCTGTGAGCGCCCTGATTGTAAACGATATGCTATGTCGAAGGTCAAATGGGATCAACTTCAGCAGATGTGTAATTTCCTTGAGCCTCTCTGTGATGCCACCGATGAGATGTGTAAGTCCAGGTTCCCAACAATGCACAGCATGATACCAATGTACATTAGTGTCATGAAGGGATTGAAGCGGGTAAGTCTTTCTTGTGATGTGACTCTATATCATAATCTGATTTGTGTTTGCTTTTAATCTAACAGGTAGAACATATGTATGACCACGAACAGCTTATCCCTGCTGCTCGCGATATGATCAACAAACTGGATAAGTATTTTAAGATGCTTATCAAAAAGCCAGCGGCGATTTGTGCCACTATCCTCGATCCTCGCATCAAAATGTCCTATTTTGAGGTTAGTAATCAATACAGTATTTGACTATTTTGATTAGCTGCTGATTGTATTCAATTCGTCTTTGTTAATCAGAAAGAGGCTACAGCCAATTTTTTATCTCATTACGGTATTACACCCTTGATGATGAAGGAAACTTTTATACGTGAAAGTAAAAAGTTTGAATCGTCTGCGGGGGTTGAGTCCAACACTCCGGACCCAACCAATCGACCAAAGAAACGATCTCGCCTAGATGAAGAGATCTTTGGCAAAATCGATAAAGGCCCTCAAGGTTCAATTGCTAGCGAGCTGAACCGCTATCTTGGAGAGATCACTGAGGACTTTGATACTAAGATCCTTACTCATTGGAAAGGCCGAGCACCAGCTTTTCCACTCTTATCTCGAATGGCAAGGTGCTATCTTGCAATGCCGGCCACCAGTTCCCCTTCCGAACGAGTGTTCAGTAAGGCAAAGTTGGTTTTATGCCCTTCAAGGAGCTGTCTCTCCTGCCGTACAGTCGAAGCTATTGTTTGTCTCAAAGACTGGTATCGGGTCTTTGGCCACTTGTATCGTTGTAAGAACACTTCAATTACAATCGATTGAAAAGGTCTCTTTCATTCCCTTGTACCCCATATACGTGGGATTTTCTTGATATTCATGCTCTGTTCCTACCCAAACAAGACTGAACCCCCGCGGGGCCCCGATGAGAGCCAGTTTTTTTTGCCTGCTAGAACGACCCCCCGGACCGACCATCCCCCGGGGGGTCGGGATCATCTGAAGGCCAGAACGACCACCGAGACCGTCGGGTGAGACCGCGGAGATCCCCGATCCCCCGGGGTTCGGGGCTCAGCCTTACTTGCGAATCACAAAGGTTCTTGATCAGGATATATAAGACGAAGGAAGGCCTCCAGCTCTTGCGGAGTCTTCCCTTCCAAAACCAATCTTTCGCAAAAAGCTTTACGTTCTTTTTGGGTTTCTTGAGCCAATCTCCTTGATTCGCTTTCGCGTTGCTCCTCACGGTCAAGAAAATATCGTTCTTTAGTCCAGCTGAGGGTAGATTTCCTATCTTCCATTTCAGCTTGAATTCTAGCTTTGTCCGCTTTCATTCTCGCTTCGTCGAGATGTTGGCGCCAATCTTGAGCTTTCGCAATGACCTCGAGTTTTGCGTCGTTTGCTTGTTGGATTGCTATAGCAAGCGCACCTTTTTGATCTTTAATATGGACATTGGATGGGTCGATCGATGGCAGTGGGTCCATAGCCCGGCGAGAGAGTGTTGCGCGGGCGTTTCGAGAGCCAGCGGATTGAGAATGAGTGACAGTCGTCAACTTCGTCGGTCTTGCGTCATCTTCAGAACTAGAGTCCAAGGCTCGTTCTTCTGCAGAGAGCGCAAACTTGCTGGTCCGAACCTTTTTGATTTGTTTGCCTTTGGTCAAATGAGAGAATGGCTTGATGGCACCGGAGGTAGACTGAACCTTTTTCGAGAGGTCTGCAAGTGGAGCCAGAGATACATTCAGATTTTCTTTGTCTCGTCCTTTGGGCGTAGGAGGTGGGGAGCTAAATTCGTCATTCAAAAAACTGCGGTAGTGATCGTTGAGAGCATCAGGGCTCCTCGGGGTTTCCCCAGGAGTTGCAGGTGAAGGTGAAATGGGTTGAGTATGGAAACCTTCTTCAAAATCGGCAAGGTGGTTAGGCTCTTGGCTGGGAAGGGGGCGTATCACTTGGGAAATCGGGGGTGGCCCTAAGGAAAACAAGTCAGGATGTCATGTTTATAAAGTTGGTCTCATGTTTAATTTTGGAAAACTTCAAAAATGAACTTACCTGGTCTCACGGCGGAGTGATCATGTCCATCAGTGGAATCACTTTCACCTACCTCAATGTCATTAAAATCTTGAGCACCCAGTCCACTGTCAAGGATCCCAAAAGGATTCACATTTCCTTTGTCCCGAAATAGACCATCCATCTTGGGATAACAAGGACACATCGACTCTAAAAGGGCTTCCATAGTATGAATACCTCGTGCGTGGTGCTTTGCCTCGAGACCAGCCCCGGTCTTTGAGCTGAGAGTTTTCGCAGATTGATACTTGCTCTTGTATCTTCAAAGACGCAGAAGGAGAGTACGGCCGGTCAAGTGCATATCCGTTGAATTGTGACGTTCATTGTAGTTGTTGTTGAGTTTAATAGCGAGAGTGTTCAGAAGAGTCTTTGGACTCATGGGCAAACCGGTCACCTTCGTTTGGCTGCCTCCCCCAAAGAGAGAGTTGAGAACATTGGGTTTGGCGAGGTAAGCCACAATGGTTTTGTAATCGACTAGTTCAAAAGGCGGGCTGTCTGTGTTTGACCTTTTAGTGTTACTAGCGCTGGCTGCTCGTTCCGCTCGTTTGTTGGCCGCGAGGCGGGATCGTTTCACTGCAGCAGCACTTGCCTTTGACCCTACCACATGGCCAGATAGGGCCAGGTCCGCCGCAATCTGAGCCTTAGTTCGGCGTGGGCGACGGGCGCTATTTTGAGAGCGACGTGGTGATGATCTTGGCGAAGCGTGCATATCAGATGAGGCAGATGACTCAAAGTCTTTCAAAGAAAACAAATTAGACCATTTGTACAGATCGATATGAATGAGGAAGTAGATAACCTACCAATTTGGTGAACCACTAGCAGACCGACGTAAAACGAGTTCGAAAGCAAAAAGCAAAGGTTATGGAATGGGGGGGTAAGAGCTAAACGGATGAATGAATATCCAAATAAGTGACCTTGATCAAACGAGAACAAAAAACAAGAAGAAAAAGAAAGAACCAATCATTCACAGGTGACAAGATGCCTAATCCAATATCCGATTTTTGATGACAAGAAAGAAATACTGCACATTGAGAAAACGCTCTTGTTGAGAAGCAGAGTACCTTATATAATGAAAATGCAGCGCGTGCCAGATATAGATCGTACCAGCTTCAACCAGGTTATGCGCGTGACTGCGCCTGAAATCAATATTGAGACTGAAATCTATTTGAGATGTGATCGTTGAACCTATCAAAACCCGATGTCCACCAAAAAGGACTTCGCAACACAAGCGTCCGAAGTCGGAATTGGCCTCTGTGCGTAACTTCACGTGATATCAAAAGGGCCAACCAAACCGATGTGGACGTCAGACGTTCTTTCTTGATGATACGATTTAAATCCGAAAAGGAGTGCCAAATTGAGGCGGACAGAGCTGATAACCGATGCTGAGAAACCTGGCAAGTGAAGCTGAGAGACCTAACGTTTAATACCCTGTGAATCCTGAAACGATTTCCAAATCAATGTCCTGAAGCGTGAGGTGAGAAAGTTGAGGGAAGCCAAAACCATGTAACCCAAGATCATGCAACGTAGGTTGACCAAAAGTACCGGGGGCTCAGAGCTACCGGCCCAGGAGTAGCCGGTAAATCAGGGACAACCAGCAAAAAAACCACAACTTGAAAAAAACAAACGTTGCAAAAAGGCACAAACAAATAAAAAAAACAAACGGCTAAGTTTTTTTTTATATCTTTTTTTCGCTGCAAGCAGGGAAGGGCTGTAAAATTTATAAGGCCAAATGTTGATTCTTAAAACCGCGAGCCACCTCTAGAGCTGGCTCGCGACCTTAAGATTATACATAAAATTTTAAGGAACCGAACAAAACTCAAATTTCTAATTTGGGTCGTAAAACGCCTACTTGAACCGCCCTATTAGTTTCAGCAAGACTTTGAACTTTCAGTCGCCTTTGAAGATTGTCATCTCGTTCTGTGAAAGATGTCTTGGAATCAATCAACGATCTTTCAACTTTTGCTCGCTATCCTGCTTATCGCAGGGTTCGGGTCTCATCTTTTCGTAGCTGCAAATGCTATAGATTGCAAGTTTGGTTATTTTAAATCCGGCTCCGTTTATGGTCAGTCAAAGATTTCTCAGTAGTCTTTAGCTTCTTCAAAATCGATCACCTGTCTTTACTTTTCAAGGATAATGTGAACTGATCCAAAACTTCAAACAACTCTTTGATGAATCTATACTCGCAGTGTGTACGGCACCAGACCACGTCACCTATATCTGCCAACATTGTGGAAGGGCCGATGGACTGTCACCCGGTGAGAGAGGATCTTATTATATCTTCATTCAATGGGCAAGTTAGACAGACAGCTTACAACTTGGTTCTAATTACACAGTTGGTCTTGACTGTGTTGATGAAGCCGGACACCAAGTAGGCAAGGGAAATTGGTGGAATTGTGACTACAAAATGGGTCCCTTGTCAACAACCCCTCGCGCAGACCAAATAAACATAGGTGAGTGATTTTGCATGTTTCATCTCATAAGTACTTTGATTGCGTATATCACTTCGAGATCTCTCGAGTTACGTTGGATCCAGAGAATTCGAACGTCTTGAGGCTTATGAAAAACTGACGTATTGAACTCTGATTCTTTCCTGGACATTGAAAACAAAAGTTTGTCAGCACTATATCAACGGGTCTGGAGGGGTGGGCACGTACTATTGCAAGTCTCCCGGTAGATTCCAACGTAAGTAAAACTTCCAGAACTCGTTTACGCTCAGATATATGATATTTACTCATCACTAACTGACACTCCCTATGGTTTAATCTTGATAATGTTTGCCATCAGAATGTACTTCGTGTAGCACATGAAACCATCACCATCCTGAGTTACCCTGCAGGTATACATCATTGTTGCATGTCCATGATGGTGTTTCTTAAAGGAGTTGCTGCAAATCATTGGCATGAGCCTTGTTTAGTCAAACCTTTTGCCCTTTAGCTCAAGAGACATGTCACTCATTGATATTGGAAATGCATACTTATTTATTTCAAGTATAAAGAGCTTCCATTCAATTAAGAAGGGCTATCAATGAGCTTACTAACTTGTAAGAGAGCTACATACTCAGATTTGTCACAAATGGTTACATTTCCTCCGGGAGATCACTTTTTCAAGGTTGCAGAAAATACCCAAAGCTTGCTTTTGAAAAATACACCAGCTTGTGCTGCCTGCATAGTAAAAAAGTGGACTGCTTTGAAGGCCTATGACTTGGAACCCATAAGATTGAAAAGACAGTCAATCCACCACAGCTTTGACACAACTAACCTGTATATTGATGGCAAATGACCAGTCATGAGCCATTACTTGATTCCATCATCCAAGCTGTGTCATCATGAGCACTCTTCAAATCACATTTCTCAAAAATCAGCTTCCTACCTCTCAATGTCTTGCTCATAAAACATAGCTCCGTGGGCTTTTTGGGTTAGGCTTGCAAAGGGTGGGTATACAAGTCAGCTACTACCGTCACGCACCCCCGGCAAACATCCTCTCAGGCGGAGGACATTTTTTTTATTTCATTTTTTTAAGTGTTTTTGTAGCCGCTAGGCTATCAAACACTTTTGTATGTCCAGCACCGGTAAAGTACATACAGGAATTTCACCTGTTTTACAGGTTCGGGCTATCGAACACGGTATGTGTGTCGTATCAAATGAAAATGTTGTGGCAGTGTGGCTGACGTTAAAGCCTAATAAGGCCTGATGGTTTCTTATACATGAGGCTTGCGACCGAACAGTACAGTGTGAGTGTGATTTTATATATAAAAGCTTCTTTGTTGAAGAGGATGTTAAGAAGTGCAACACCTGTCTTCTTCACGGGCCTTTCATAACCTGCTGTATCTCCGCTGTTAGCTTTATCAAGAACTTTTAGTCGCCTTTAACAGATTGAGATCTTGTTCTGTGAAATATGTCTTGGAATCGATCAACTATCATCTATCAACTTTTTCTCGCTATCCTGCTTGTCGCAGAGTTTGGGTCTCATATTTTCGTATCTGCTAATGCACTAGATTGCAAGTTCGGTTATCATAAAACCGGCTACGTTTATGGTCAGTCAAAAATTTCCCTTCAGTCGGTAGTTTCTAGCTTCTTCAAATTTCATCACCTGTCTTTCATTCCCAAGGATAAAGTGAACTGATCCCAAACTTTAAACAAATCTCTGATAAATCTACACTCGCAGTGTGCACGCCAGAAGACCACGCCACCTATATCTGCCAACATTGTGGAAGGGCTGATGGACTGTTACCCAATAAGAGAGGATCTTATTATATCTTCATTCAATGGGCAAGTTAAACAGACCGCTTACATCTCGGTTCGAATTACACAGTTGGTCTTGACTGCGTTGATGAAGCCGGAAACCAAGTAGGCAAGGAGAACCGGGGGAAGTGGTGGACTTGCGACTATGAATTGAGCCCTTTGAAAACAACCCCTCGCTCAGACCAAAGAAACACCCGTGAGTGATTCTGCATGTTTCATCTCATATATTTTGATTGGGTATCTCAATTTGAGATATCTCGAGTTCCTTTGAATCCGAGCGTCTTGAGGCTTTGATGCAAATTGACATACCAGAATACTGATGAAATGAATTCCAATTGTTTCCTGAACGAACATCAAAAACAAAAGTTTGTCAGCACATCATTGACAATTCTGGAGGGAGAGCCACATACTATTGCAAGGCTCCCGGGAGGTACCAACGTAAGTACAACTTTCAGAACTCGTTTGCGGTCAGACATATGATCTCAATAACTGATGCTTCCTATGGTTTAAACTCGACAATGTTTCCCATCAGAATGTACGTCGTGTGAATGTACTACGTGCAAATGAAATGTTTCAACCATCACCAGCCTGAGTTACCCTCAGGTAACTATTATTGTTGCATGTCCATGATGGTATTGCTTAAAGGAGTTGCTGCAAATGATTGGCATGAGCCTGGTTCGGTCAAACCTTTTGTCCTTTAGCTTAGAAGACGTGCCACTCATTGATATTGGAAATGCATACTTATCTATATGTCACGCCTTTGAATATGAACAACTGATTTCATGATTCCAATTCATGTAATAGTGATGCAGATAATTCTAAAGTGATAGACTGACAGGTAAGATACTAAACACTCATCGCGTCTTGGTTCATTTGTTTTTTTAGGGAGTCGGTTGGTAAATCAATTTACCAGGTGATGATGATGGAAGAAAGAACATAGTAGGTTTTAGTAAAGGAGTTGAAGGAGTCCGATCTCATGAAGTTGAAGATTGATGATTTGGTGGGTTTTGATCAGATGCAAAGGATGCGGTGATCTTACCCACTTCTGCCGAAGCCGTACCTCTCCTCGTGTTGCATAGTGCGTCTTACGTGGATCCTGTTTGCTTGCAGGATTCCTCCCGGAAGAAACTTCCGTGGCCAAGAGCATAATTGTTTTGATCTTGTGAGGGTGACGGCTCGTGACGCAACCTCCCAGAATTCGCTCGATCATCATGAACCCTTCTGTGTTCTTAACAAAGTCATCCCACTCGTTTTGAGCTGAGCGGCGAGCCTGTACTGGCCAGCTCAACGTTTGGGCAAAGGTCCTGAAAGGTCTCAAGTGGCTGACCAAAACCCCGTGGATAAAGGTATAGCCTGATTGTATCAATGAGGCTTGAGACGAATTCGGAAAGAAAATCTTCGTCGATGAACTGCTTTGAGTATATAAAGCTGCTTGGATAAAAGAAAACTCAGCAAGGAGTTTACTCGCTATTGACTTCCGAAATACTTTGGTATTCCATTCGCTCTTCAACTTGTGGAACAAATCTATCAACACCTTGTTTCCTAAAATATGTCTTGGAAGCCATCGATCCGGATCTTTCATCTTTTCCTCGTTTTCCTTCTCGCCGTCGGAGATCTCAGTTCACATATTTTCGCAGACGCTAATGCTATAGACTGCAAGTACAGTTGGTCTAAAGGACGCGCCCTGGAAGACGGGACCATACCATACTGTCAGTCCAATATCTTGACTTCAGTCTTCAATATTTCTATTTACCAAGATTCTTGAAAATTTCTTCCGACACTGTAAACTGACCCAACACTTTGAATTCCTTGCCCTAAATTATCATCATCAAAGTGTGTCATACTTCACTCAATACCGTTTACAAATGTACATGGTGTGGAAGGAATGATCATTTGATACCCTGTGAGAGATATTTTTTTCGTTTTCAATCGATGGGCAATGTAGATAAAACGCTTATCTTTCTATTGATCATCCAACACCACAGCTACGAGTAATTGCGTTGATTACAGTGGAAAAGTGGTGGCAGGAGGCGGAACATTGACTTGCGACATCGCAATTGCTGTCACAAGCGACCGTCCAGATGGCCGAACACTCAGTCAGTCATTTCGCTCATTTCAACTTCTATATTTCGACTACATACACTTGTTCGATATCTCTTGGAATTCCAAAAGATTAGTGGAACTCTGTAACAAAGCTTCCAAGCAATCCGACACGCCAGATCACTAATCCGTCGAACTTTGACTAATCCTTTAATCTTCAAAACAAAAGTTTGCACCCATACTGCAAGGGATAAAACGTCGAATGCGTACTATTGCATGACTCTCAAAGTCTTCCAGCGTAAGTTAAACTGATTGAACTCATTTGTTGTGAAGCAGATGGTTTTGACTCATTACTAACTCACCCATTTTGATGGTGTAAACTTGATGATGTTTGATATGTTATCTAGAATGTCCGCAGGGTTCGTGTAAAGCCGAATAACACGTTGAATTAATTCGTGTCTTGTCACATTTACAAAGTGGTTCAATGTGAGTTTGATCTGACTATTGTGTGCTATTGTTCCTCAAGGATGTGGCTACGAAAATTTTCACGATTTTTATCTAATCACACCTTTTGCACTTAAAGTCAGGACTAGAGGAAATGTGACTCGTTGGGCTTGGTCCGGATCAAAGCTCATCAGATATAACCTATGATATTTGTGGTATGTAAACAAGAACTGGCATTCCACTTAGAAAAGGCAGTCATCATTCCGGACCACCACAGAAAATGTCTTTACACCTCGACCAACCTCTTGGATGTGTTTCCAAACTAGTGTCCCAGTGATGACTTGCAACCCTTGATGAAATGCTCTGTATGTACCAAAGCCAGTGTTTTTTTACCGCCATTGGTATCATGTGTTCCAACTTTCCTATGGAGATATAAAAAAACAAGCCAATCAATCTTCAGAAGGACTCAGCTTCAGAGTCTCTATTTCTCAAAATAAATCCAATCTTGTCCTCTCAGAAATTAGAATACACTGGTGCTCAATCCTCAGCCTCAGAGCTGATGTTACTTAACCAGCTCAGTCAGCTGTCTTTCTGTTGAAACTTAATACCCAGAGCCCCGTCAAGTTATGTTGATTGAGGGCCAGTTTTTCTTGGTATACTACAAGCCCTTGCAATAACAAATTATACAAGAGTTCAATACGGCTCAATCAGTTTTCAAAACAACCTTAAAGCCTCAGCTTTTGTCTAATGACCCTAGTTGTTTGTTTGACTGAAATCTATCTATCCCCAAATTCTGAGCGTCATGAGAATGAACTTTCGAGCCCAATGACCCACACCTTTGCATTTTTGCAGGTCTTTCTAGTACAATCCCAAAGTGTTTATAAAAGGTGCCCTAGAATAACCAAGGAGGAATGTATGTGAGACAATTGAGCATGGCAGGCACTCCAGACATCTCGGTTTCTTGAAAATGAGTCATTGCAAATGCAAGTTGATATTGGTTTTGTTTGTTTGTTCTGGCATGAAGGTGTTTTTGTTTGGTTCCTTCTAAATCAGGACATATTAAAAATGGGCCAAAAGTGTGCATTCAGGGCAAGATCTTGTTACGTATGATGATGATGTTATGGACATGATGCAAAAGATACGGTGAGGTGAAGGTAAAAGTTGAGATATAAAACTTGATTGAAAATCCGAAACACCACTGACAGTCAGACTCACAGTACAAACCGAATTTATTTTTGGAATTTCTCAACTTTCACTCAACCACTTCCTCTTCCACTTCCTCCTCCTCTTACACTTTTCTTAACATTCTCAACTTTAGTTCGGCAAGAATGACCTCTCTCTCTAGCCTTCCATCAGGTCCACTTCGTTTATCCACTTCTTCAAAACCAATCAACACTTTCTCTCTTAAATGTCAGTCGATTTGCTCATTTCTTCAGTAATCCAATTCTTATCTTTTTTTTTTGATTCCTTTTTCTAGATCCGGCTTCTCATCCATCCGACTTATCCACCGCTGGTGCTGCTCTCTCTTCTACCGCTTCTGGTGATATCTCTCTACGAATCGCTCCAGGGGCTCATCCCGGTGAAGCACGTGGTCGAAGATGGGCCGGAAAGACGACTAGACCTACGGGTGATGTGGAATGTGCTATCGTTTGGGATCCTACTCAGAATGTGAGTCTTTCTTGAAACTGCTCATCAGATACTCATGGTGGACTGATCAAGCAGTTTGTGATGTGGTCTTGTTTTGGCTAGTGTTGGACGCTTCATCGAATCGATAATGTGGTCCAGTTGGCTCATGACGATCCTCAACCGTTACCCAGAAAGCCAACTACGACGATTCCAGCAGCCACCAGAGCAGCTCCACTGGCTCTTCCCAAACCCGCTCGCCCAGCTCCACCTCCACCTGTGATCTCTCAAGTTTCAAGGGAACCTTCTGCGGTGGTGAACCAACCCATCATTATCTCTAGTTCATCAGTCCCAAGCTCGAGTAAAGCTGACAGCAAATCATCTCAGCCAACACCTCCGAACCATCAGCGTGAACTTTCGGGTCGGTCAATGGCCACTGATCCGAGTACCAGTCGACAAAGTTCACTTGACTCCTCCTCATCCAAATCTGCTGCTGATCAACACCACGGATTAGCGTTGCCTTTGAAAAAGACTGTTCAGCCACTCTCTCATCTTCCCCAAACCACGGCTCATCGGATCACGAACCATTCGACGACCTCTACGATTTCTTCACCAGGAGATCAAGGTCCGATTCGTGTGGTACAAGCAGAAGAGATTGAAGAGTTTGATTTTGCTGATAGTTCACCGGATCGAGCTCCTCTTCAGCCGATCATTGCAGCTTCTCCTCTGACATTACCGAGTCCAGGAGTAGGCCAAGGATCGCGTTCGGGCCATTCTCATCCTCACACGAACTTTAGTCCAGTGGGACGACCTAGCTTGAGTCGCTCACCCTCATTGGTGGAGACGGGAACGGCATGCTCTCCTTTGGCTCGACCGAATGCTAGCCAAGGCTTGGCTTTACCGACTCGCTCAGCCGGTCATCGTGCTACTGCACCCTCTCCTGCGTACCAAATCAATGGAATCGCACCACGTTCATCAGCTGCAGTGGCTCACAACCAACCCACTGCGCCAAGTCCACTCCAAAGCGTGGCATACTCTTCAAGTTCTTCACCCACTGATCCAGTGCAAGGAGCACCTACACCCCCAGTCGTAGGTATCTCGCCTGCTTCACTCAATGCTGGCACCACTAGTAGTGCTACTGCTCTACGGGCTCCGCTGAACAGACCGGTACCGGGCCAATCACCTGCATGGCAACAATACAACCATCATCTCCAACACGCTTCTAATCCAGCTTCACCACATCATCTTTCTAACCGATCCCCAGCTCCATTGACGAACCAAAACCTAAGTCAACAAACCGGTTCGATGCCTACCCGAACGTATCATCGAAGTGATTCTGGAAGTTCGGTACGCGAAAGTGATTCGTCATCTGACGAAGAAAGTTCGGAAGAAGAAGTAGAAGAAGTGGAACCCATCAACTCAGTAGTCCCACTGCCAACGGTTGTTGCAAGCTCTCATCCTACTGTTGGGACTGGAGCGGTACCTAACTCTGAGGATGATGCAGAAGCTGATGAGGATGATGAAGAGGATGATGCCGAGTTTGAAAACATGGCCACCGAACTTGAAGCTAGTATGCTGATTCGTGATTACTATGGACCAGGAGCAGAAGAACCCAAGGGTTTGGAAGAGACGGTTCCTGCCACGGTAGTAGTTGCTCCCAAGGCTAAAGCTACTAAGAAGAAGGGAACTGGAACGGGTAATAAGTCGGGAGGCGGAGGCCATCGGAAAACGAGTGCTGCTGGTGCTGGTAATGGGAAGTCGGGAGGAGGGGGAGGAGGGGGGAAAGGGAAGTCTAAGGAAAAAGGAAAGAATTGAAAAAACAAAGTGAAATTGTTTGAAAATGTACTTTTTTGTGATTTTTGATTTTTGATTATCATTGTTTGGAATTCTTTTTTTTGTTTTTCTTGAACTTTTTTCGAGAAAGAAGAATGGTTGTTGTTGTTTTTGATTTGTATAGATATAGATAAGTAGGAGTGAGAGAGAAGTGTGTAACTTTTAGTAATATTTATTGATTTACAATTATTTAAAGAAAAGAAACTTTTTTTTTGAGGTTTTGATTGTTTGGGTTGTTTTAAGTGAGATTTGATGGTTGAGAATGAAATCAGAGAGAGAGAGAAGAAAAGTAAAATACTAAAATCAAATTTCTTAAAGTTACTCAGCATTTTCAGAACCAGAACCAATTCATCCGATTCATCCATCCATTCGATTCATCCGATTTATCAAGATGTTTGAGAAATTGACAAGTAAATTAAGAAATCAAAAAGAAACTGAAACAGAAACAGAAACAGAAGAAGAAGAAGAACTATCATTACTAGATCATTCATCCAATCGATTCTCTTCAACAACCCATCATCAAACCAGAACCGGAAGAAGAAGTCCCCGATCATCAAGACCCACGAAAACACTAATCATCAGTTTAATCATCAGTTCGATCATTCTAATCATCATCATCATCCTTTTCTCGATCCCAGAAAGAGTTCTAAAGAACCCATCCAAAGATTACCAAATCGATTGGAAAGCTTCATCACCTAGACCACCAGCCACATTCAAAAACATTTGGGGATTGAAATCACCTACAGTAGGATCGATCGAATGGAAAGAAATGTACCCTGGACCTAAACCCTCAGGACCGGTTCCACAACCACAATGGATCTCACGTTACAACTCATTAGTTCGAGAAAGACCTAATTTCTTATCATACATCTCATCTATACCTCAAGCAAACCTTTCGAGAACTAATGGATTGGCTGTTTATCCTGAGAAGACGGTGTTGGGATCTGATGGGATTTGTAGTTTTCGTAGAACTAGTTGTTTGAGAGGTTTAAAGGAAGATCGAGGGATGGGATTGCAGGATGTTTGGGATGGGGTACCTGGCACTTGGAGTGTGGGGTTTGATGATGGTCCTTTACCTCCGAGTGATAGGCTTTATAAATTCCTTGATACTCAAAACCAATCAGCTACACATTTTTGGGTAAGCTCTTTTTCCCCCTTACCACTTTTTTTATCCGATACATCTGATGTGTTTTGGTTTGGGAGGAGGTTTAGATCGGATCAAATGTTAGAGATCATCATGAACTGGCTTTGAAGGCGTATAAAAGAAATGATCATTTAGCAGTTCATACTTGGTCACATGCTCATCTTACTACACTTTCAGATCATGAAGTCTTAGGAGAACTAGGATGGACTATCCAAGTGATTTATGATTTGACGGGATTGATTCCTTTGTACTATCGACCACCATATGGAGATGTTGATAACCGAATAAGAGCCCTAGCAAAAGTAAGTTTCATCCCATTTCTCTTTTTCCCTGCAATTGGATTGATTGATTTTTTTTTTGGGAATAGTATGTGTTTGGGTTAAAGACTTTAATGTGGAACTCAGATACATCAGATTGGACTCTTAACCAAACCTACGCCATTGGAGATTACATAGACCCACCTATGCAAAACTTTGGAATTCAAGAATCTTTAAACCAATTAAACCATCATCTTAAAGAGAATCCAAACCAAAGACCTGTAGAAGAAAGAAAAGGAATGATTATACTTGAACATGAGTTGAGTGAAGAAAGTGTTAGGGTTTTTGAGATGAGTTTTCAGGATGTTAGGAAGGAGGGGTATGTGGTTTGTAATGTTGCGCAGTGTTTGAAGGCTGATTGGTATCAATGATCATTAGAATAATCAATTCTTTAGGGTTTTTTTATATATAGATTAATCGAAAACTTTATGAGGTTGTCACTTTTTCTTTTGAACAATTTATGACTTGTTTTTTACGAAATGATTTTTTGTGTATATATTTAGATATGAAACATTTCAAAATGAGTTTATCTTTTTTCTTTATTAAGATTGATGTTTTATTTTATTTTTTTTGAATGAGATTTATGAAAAATATTCAACTTGATGAAATGTTACATAGATTTATGATTTCTTTTTGAATGTATTTTTTGATTGATTTATTTAAAGTCATTTTTGATTGAGTAATTGTTGGAATTGATGAAGTGCAGCATTTTTTTTCCGATATATCCTTTTGACATTTTATTGGTTGAATGAAGATGGATTTGGTTTGCATGAGGTTTGATTATGAAATTAACTTAGAATTGAAACTGTAGTTGTAATGCAGTTTAGTTTCTGATATCATAAATTACTTCTTCTCCTTGTGCTTGTGCTTGGTTGGTGTTAGTTTGTTATTTTTTCAATTCCAATGGCTTTCATCAAACATCAACAACCTTCGATCGCTGGAATCCCATTAAAATATTTATCATTAATCACTTTAACCCTTCAAAATAGTTTACTCACTGTCCTATGTAAGTCTCTCTTTCTAACTCTAAGAACCAATCTAAATCTAATTCTAATTCTGTTTCTTTCTTTAGTGCATTATGTATGTTTAATTAAACCATCACTTCTTATACTTCAAAAAAAAAACTTCTTCCAGAAACCCAAAGTTTTCATATTGATTTCGATTTGGAATTGATTGATTGATTGATTGATTTTTTTTTTCTTCAGTCACGTAGTATTCCATCCGATCAACTTTATTCAGCTCCAGCTGCAGTCTTGTTAAACGAGATTTTAAAATGTTTGATTTCTTTAATCGTTGCAGTTTATAATTCTACAATCGTAACTTTAAATCTTCCTTCAACAAATCATAAAGTGGGTCATATCTGTAGGTTCTAATCATTTTTTAAACCGAATTTGAAAAAAAAAACGTTTCAATTCTAACAAATTAAACTTTACTTACTATTTTCTTTTTGGTTTTTTTTTTTGGTTTTTTTTGGTTTTTTTGGGATGGATTTGATTTGAAGCACCATTACTTAGTCCGAATACCGAACCTCTCTTTCCTCCATCAAATTCTTATTCCGATCCACTAAAAAACCCAGAAGGAGTTCATCAATTCGATCAAACTCAAAAATTTCTTAATCAAGAAGAGCCATCTTTAAGATTGATTATTATTAAAGAATTAATGAAAACTTTACAACAAGTTATTAGGTTAAAATTCTAAATCTATTTTCAATTCAAAGCTTTAACAACTAATTTTGTCTTTTTTTTTGGTTTTTTTTTTGGTTTAGTGGTGATTGTTGGAAACTTTCAATTCCTGCTATCCTTTATGTTCTTCAAAATAACCTTCAGTTTGTAGCTGCTTCTCATTTAGATGTAGCCACTTTTTCAGTTACTTATCAACTTAAAGTAAGTAAAACTCAAATCCAATCTCACCAAAAAAAAAAAAAAAAACTCTAAAATCTACAAACCTCAACTTTGAATAAATCGAGAAAAAGTCTTAAAATTCTGATTTTTTGGGGGTCGATTTTTGATATAGATTTTAACGACTGCACTTTGTTCAGTTCTATTACTTGGTAAAAAACTTTCCACATCAAAGTGGATTTCACTTTTTTTCCTAGCAGTAGGCGTAGCCCTAGTCCAACTCCAAAACGTACCAACCCCAACGACCACGACATCTAAAGAAACCCAATCAACCGATCGATTCATTGGATTCATGGCTGTCACTGCAGCATGTTTTACATCAGGCTTAGCAGGCGTATACTTTGAGCTAGTTTTAAAATCTTCCACAAAAGTAGACCTTTGGATCCGAAACGTTCAATTATCATTCTTCTCACTCTTACCAGCCCTCTTCACTGCCTTTTATTACTCTAAAACCCAAACTGTCGAAGGAGAAGGAGAAGGAGGATTGTTTAAGAACTTTGGAATAGCTGCTTGGTTAACGGTTTGGACACAAGTTATTGGAGGTTTGGTTACTGCTTTGGTCATTAAGTTTGCAGATAATATCTTGAAGGGATTTGCTACTTCTTGTTCCATTGTTTTGTCGAGCTTGATTGGTGTGGTCTTGTTTAAGGATCCGTTACCTTTAGGATCTAGTTTAGGCGCTTCGGTCGTCTTGGTTTCAACTTATTGTTATAATTCTTGGAGTCCTTATAGTGCTACTGGAACTGGAAATGGGGGAAGCGGTGGGGGGAAGGATGGAATGAATGGGACTTTGCCGGTTAGGACTCCGCTTAGGATTTCGACGTGGAGAGGTCAGGTGGGTAGGAATAAGGAGATGTGAGATTGGGTTGGATGGGATGGGAAGTAATGGATTCTGGAATGGGTGGATGGGTTTTATTGGATGAGTTGGGAAATGAAGATCAAGGTGTTTGGTTAGGAATTGGTTTTTTATTGGTTTTTTGGTTTTTGGTTTTTGGATGATTGAGAAAATATAATTTTATAGATGAAGAATTAGAATCTTTTGGTGAAGTGAAGTGAAGAAAATTGATGAAAATGGTTTGTGAAAGAAAGAAAAAAAAAACATTATGATTCAAAGGTTTGGTTTTTTTTTCGGTTGAATTCTTTATTTTAGATTTCATAGAATATATTTTTCATTTTTTTGTGATTTGTTTTTTTTGTTTTGAGCATATAGTGAAAGTTAAAGTTATAGATTGTACAAAATGTTATGAAGTTTTTGATGATCATGATGATGATGATGATATTGAGAGGATTAGAGGACCAAATTTGATCAGGAGTAAAGAGGATGATGAGGTTGTAAAGAGGATTGAACTTGAAGTCGGTTTTTGGAATTTAAAGCTTTAGAACTAGATGTCTACCAATCTTCTCGAGGGAACACGAGACTTTGGTTATAGACAGTTTTATGCAAACCTTCATGAATCCACGATTGCAAAAAAAAATGCAGAGGACTGAAAGGAACAAAGGGAGTATTAATATTGGGCGCTCGATATTGCCAAACTCAAGGACCACTATAAATGAGGATGTGAGATACAAAGTTTATCAAGATTTGGTTTTTCTATTTGATGGTATTTTTGAATGCTAGACTGTGGCTGATGATGATCAGTAGTGTATAATACCTACTACCCAAATTACAATTCGAGATGATTGGCTCATTACGGAAAAGGACATGGATTCTTATATTGGGTAGAAAGAATACTATGCTAATTCTAATCATGTGGCAATTGCAAGTTTAGTGGATTATGATCCAAAGTAAGATCAAAGTGATGTATTTCCCCTAATGTAATGTGTTGATACTCTCAATAGTGTATCACAAAATACTCGACACTTATCCTCAGTCTCAGCACTCAGTCTTCTTGTGATCAGAATCACATGCTGAGTTTTTCTTTTGTTCATCTTGTAAGAATCAGTTTTCCTGATCCTTTGCCTCAGCTCAGAACTCTTTTATATAATATATCTATTCTTGTGATTCATTTCATTCCTATTTGACACAGATAAGAAATTAATATCATTATTAGATCCACATTATATGCTTTCGCTCTTCGGAGTATTCCCTTCGTGACACTTTCATCCTCGCATCTCTTCGCATTCAAGTGACAGCTCTGGATCAGCTGTTCACGCTTGTGTCACACGACGTTTTACATCTATAGGTTATGAGCCCAGCGCTCTAGACGCGCCCTCTATATCAAATATCACCCTTTGACTCATCAAAGGCACTAACAAAGTAAATTCCATTCAAGACTACACTCGTCCTTCTTCTCATGTCGAAAATCCTTGACACCAAACCAGCCGAACCTCCAATCGATTACAAAATGTCGAACTCCAATTCGGGAACTACTAGTTTCAGCACATCCGCAATCTCATCCATTCCCAAATTAGCCATGGGGAACATATATGCATGGAAAACCGAATTAAAAATCTATCTCAAGATGAATGGCCTCTACGAGTTTATCGAAGAAGAAATCAAACGCCCGTCCGACTCTCAAGAACGGTCTCGTTTTGACATGCGACAGGCTGCCGCTCTATACGCGATTTGTAACACTATTGATTCAGCAAATTTATCCTCAATCGAATCACTCAAAGATCCCAAAAAGGCCTTTGAAACTCTCATATCTCAACATGGATCTGACAATGGCATTGTAACCGCAAACACTCTCACGGAACTCTTCAGCTTAAAATACGACCATTCCATCGGGATCACTAACTACATCGCCAAAATCCAAGACCTGCACAGCAAGATTCGCGATCTAACTGCTGGAGATAAAGACTTACAGTTATCCGATTGACTATTTGCCATACTGCTAGTCAACAGCCTTCCTCGTAATGATTTCGGACTTATAATCCAACATTTTCTATCAAACATTAAAACAATCTCTACAAGCGACGTCTGTGCTCGTCTGAGACTCGAAGCTAGTTCCACTATCAGCAGTGAAGAGAAACCAAAAGAAGTATACTCAGTTAAAACTCGAAAACCTATGCGATCCGACAACAGACGTGTAGGAAAGTCTCCTAAAGACATATGTCACATTCACTTTAATTCCAAACACACAAACGAACAATGTCACACACAAAAGAAAAATGAGAACAAGGATTCAAGCTCACTGTCTACTGAAGAAATGGCTAGACGATATCAAGCAATGATGATAAATTCAAATCAAACTAAACCGAACAATTCGAATTCAGCATCTGCCCATGTAGCTGTTGAAAACCATCCCACCGATGAATTCATCACATACTCTGCTTATAACGCTTCCACAAAAATCACTAAAAACAACTGTTTCTTAATCGATAGTGGAGCCAATACTCATATTGCTTGTCATGCAGACTTACTTTCTAATATACATACTATTCCCTATGTCAATATATCCGGACTAGGAGTACATGAAAAACAAGTCTCTGCGAAATTAGCTGGCACCGCTTACATAAAAGGAACAACCATTTCTGGTGAACCACGAATTATTGCCATAGAGGATGTACTTTTGACACCCAATGCTGGAGTTAATATCATATCAGTCTCATCAATGATCAAAGACGGAGCTATCCTATCAAGTGAAAAATCTGCTATCGTTCTTAAAAACTCGACAGAAAACTTTATCCTCACTGGTCATGAAACAGATGGATTATTTCTAGTTCAGGCACGTCAATCTCAAAATCTTTTCGCTGCTCCTGCAAATGTCCCTGCTGACATTTGGCATCGACGATATGGTCACCTAAACTACAGATCCCTGTCTAAAGTCACTCCCTCTTCGTCCACAAAGCTTGACTGTGAACCCTGTTCTTTATCAAAATCTCACCGCCTTCCGTTTTCATCTCACTTTCCCAAATCCGATACTCCGTTGTTCCGCATACATAGTGATGTACTAGGTCCTATGCCCACCACATCCATTGGTGGTGGCAAATATGTTGTTTCATTCATTGATGATGCCACTCGGTATAATTGTATTAAAATCATGCGATCGAAATCAGAAGTATACTCAAATTTTGTGCAATTTGTTACTGAATTTGAGAGATACCACAATAAGAGAGTCGTCATCTTGAAGTCTGACAGAGGTGGAGAGTATACCTCAAATCAATTCTCTCAATTCCTATCCCAACAGGGTATCTCCTTTGAGCGTGCTCCTGCAGAAACCCCTGAACAAAATTCAGTATCGGAAAGATTCAATCGAACAATCATGGAAAGAACAAGATCTGTTATGATAGAAGCAAATATTCCAAACCATCTATGGGGAGAAATTATAATGTCAATATCTTTTCTTCTTAATGTTTCCCCTAACGCTTCAATCGATATGGAAAGTCCTTATGAACTCTGGAATTCAGACATCCCTGGCGCCCACAAAATCAATAACAACTTCCTAAGAGCACTTGGATGTGCTGCGTATCCTCTATTAAAATCATCAGAATTCAATAAATTATCACCAAGGTCTCGCCTATGTGTCCATGTTGGTTACGAACAAGGTGCTCGTGCTTATCGTCTCTGGGATATCAAAACCAAAAAGATTATCGTATCACGTAACGTAATTTTTAATGAACGACTATTTCCGTTCAAAAACAAACTTAACACTGTTGCAGAAAGATCTAACACTGATGACATCTTTCTCCCATCAAACCTGACATTTAATCAGGAAACACTATCCACAAATGATACGACTCAGCCACCCGTCAACAATTCAGAAAGTACATCGGAAATTGTTGAAGGTAATAATCCAGTTCAACATCCTTCTCAACCACCATCCCATGATCCACAACTCCCATTTGACAAAACAAACTTGCAGTCAATTCCTCGCCAAAATGATACCATATCAATCAATTCATCCCCTTTCCTATCTCCTCAACAACTGACACCCATCTCTCCAAATTTCTCGGAACTTTCACTGTCTGATATCCAAAATTATCCACCTCGCAGTCCCGAATCAGTAATTGAATTCACCCCGAAGCAACTCATTCCTCTATCACAATCAATACATGCACCTAAAACCACATCATCAAAAGAAACAGAAAACCAAGTACAAATACAAAAAGAAAAAGAAATTCAAAATCAAAATCAAAATCAAAATCAAAAAGAATTAGAATTAAAATCAAAACAACAAAATGAAAATGAAAAACAAATCAAACATCAAAAAGAGCTAGAGTCAAAATTAGAAAAAGAAAAAGAACAACAAAAACAAAAAGAACAACAAAAAGAACAACAAAAAGAAAAAGAAAAAGAAAAACAAATCAAACATCAGAAAGAACTAGAGTTAAAATTAGCTAAAGAAAAACAAAAACAAATTAAACAACAAAAAGAATTAGAATTAAAATTAGAAACAGCAAAACAAAACCAAATCAGATATCAAAAAGAATTAGAATCAAAATTAGAGAAAGAAAGAGAAACACAAAGAATTGAAGAAGAAAAACAAGCAAAAGAAAAAGAAAAAGAACAACCCAAAATAATCATCAAAATCAAAAGACCAAAAGATAACAATATCAATGAAATTCAGAACAATAAAGAAAAAGAAAAAGAAATTCCGAAAAAGAAGAATGAAACAAATACCAACAATGAAAATACAGATCCTATATCAGAAGACCAACACAAATCAGATAACAATACTTCCAATCCTTCTGAGAAACCTCAAGAGCAAAAATCAAATAAACAACAACCAAAAATCATTTCCAACCCTACCTCTCTACGCCCTGCCCGCGATAGAAAACCTCCTTTACGTTACGGAAACCTCACAATCTACGCAGCAAAAAGAAGTGCCGATTGTCCTTCGTACACTGAGGCAATGAGAGGAAGCGAACGAGAGAACTGGATCAAGGCCATGGAAAGCGAATTTAATTCATTAACCTCTCACAACGTTGGTGAACTAGTCGATGCCCCCTCAGAAGCGAATGTCATAGGTGGTATGTGGCGTTTAAAAAGGAAACGTGACGAACACGGAAACATCATAAAATACAAAGCTAGATGGGTAGCTCTAGGCAATCACCAAATATGGGGTGTTGACTACGATAAAACATTTGCATCCGTTGTTCAATCAGACACTATGAACATGTTATTCTCTCTCTGTGCTTCCGAGGATTGGGAAATGGAACAATTCGATATATGTACTGCTTTCCTCAACGGAAAGAACAAAATGCCTGTTTACACAAGACAAGTTCAAGGTTTTTATAACTCAAAGTTTCCTAAGAAAGTCTGGCTACTCAAACAATCCATCTACGGAACGAAACAAGCTCACCGAGAATTCAATGCCGACCTTGATGAAAAACTTCGAAGCATCGGTTTTATTCCCTACAAAGACGACAACTCCCTCTTTACTTTTCGAAGAGGTAATGAAATCATCCACATCCCTATGTTTGTTGACGACGGTCTAGTATTTTCGAATTCAAAATCCCTGATCAAAGAAACTAGAGAAAAACTAGAAAACTTATACAAGCTAGTGTGGACCACTGAACCTACCTTACACCTTGGAATCAAGATCACGCGAGACAGAAAGAATCGTACAATTCATTTATCTCAAGAACATTATCTGAAGAACGTTCTTGATCGTTTCGAAATGACACACTGCAATACTACATCTACTCCTCTCCCAAACTCCGTTGAATTATCTCCTGGTACCAGCGAAGAAATCTTAGATGCAGCTCACCTACCCTATCAGCAAGCCATTGGCTGTCTCAACTGGGCCGCTGTCCACACTCGACCGGATATTCAATATGCCGTATCAACGTTAGCTCGTTATTCATCTAAATACACATACAGACATTGGCAAGCTGTAAAACATCTTTTCAGATACGTTCAAGGAACTTTAGAACGTGGTATATTATTCAAGAAGCACAACACACCATCAACCGAACTTCGTGCCTACGCTGATGCCAATTATGCAGCCTGTACCAAAACTCGCAGATCAACAACTGGTTATGTATTCACGTTAGGCGGATCTCTAGTCAGCTGGAAAAGTCGTCGCCAACCCACTGTAGCTCTATCTACCACAGAAGCAGAGTATATGGCACTTGGAGATTGTGCTAAACACTGCTTATGGTTTCTTAGAATGATATCTCACCTGACTCAAACCCCCATTCCAACATCTCCAATATCTCTCCCTCCGCTAAGTATTTTTAACGATAACAATGGAGCAATATTTCTCTCTCAAGAATCGGCTACAAACAGTCGATCAAAGCACATAGACATTAGGCATCACTTCATTCGCGATTTAATTTCCTCACATCAAATATCTACTCATATGATCGATACAAAGTTAATGCCAGCTGATTTCCTCACAAAGAATGCTCCGAAAGAAATGCTCAATCGATGTCGGTTCTTAATTGGTAATGTAGATACCAACGAACTCCATCTTATATCTACGAACTCACTTCCTATCCCTACAAAAGTATCGAGCAAGGGGGGATGTTGATACTCTCAATAGTGTATCACAAAATACTCGACACTTATCCTCAGTCTCAGCACTCAGTCTTCTTGTGATCAGAATCACATGCTGAGTTTTTCTTTTGTTCATCTTGTAAGAATCAGTTTTCCTGATCCTTTGCCTCAGCTCAGAACTCTTGTATATAATATATCTATTCTTGTGATTCATTTCATTCCTATTTGACACAGATAAGAAATTAATATCATTATTAGATCCACATTATATGCTTTCGCTCTTCGGAGTATTCCCTTCGTGACACTTTCATCCTCGCATCTCTTCGCATTCAAGTGACAGCTCTGGATCAGCTGTTCACGCTTGTGTCACACGACGTTTTACATCTATATAATGGCCAAAAGATTTGATCAGACAAGAGTCATAACAATTGTTTAAATTCAAGCAAAAACACCATGGACAGCTAATGATGATGTTCACCCTGCAGGGTCAAGCTGGCTAGTAATATGAATGCAAGGTTTCATTTGGTACACAAATCTTCCGGACATTCTAGATGACATAGGTTTGAACATTTGTCAAGTTCAAACCATAAAACGGGCCAGTTAGTGATAGATGAATATCCCAGACATGAGTCCTAAAAGTTATACTTACGTTGGTTCTTGTTAAGACTCTTGCAATAGTACGAGACCGGCGTGGCAGATTGTCTGCAATCTATTGTTCTCAAGATTCAGGGATTGACCAAAATTGAATACGTCAGTAAATCGGATTCTAAGATTCTGGTGTTGGAATTTGTAAGGAAGCTTCAACAAGACGTTCCATTGCACCTCCAGACTTCTCGGAAAGGTGTACACAGTCAAAGTATCCATGAGGTAGAACATGCAAAGTGACTAACGGTAATCTCTGCCGCCTGTCCCTGGGATTGGAGCCCATCTGAATTCGAGGTCACAAGCCCATAGGTCCCCACCGTTCATTTGTTCTCCCTGTGAGTTGATGCAGTCCTTAGCCGCTGGGCAATGATTTATCAAACCAAAAAGTAAGTGGTCGCTCTGAACTGTCCATCGATTGAAAACAAACAAATTCTCTCCTACAAGGTTTTAGCCCATCATTCCTTCCACACCATGTGCAACTCCAGGGGACGCTGCCTACACCATGGGGAGGTCTCACTTCACAGGCTTTGAGTATGAAAATGACGTTTAAAATTCTTGGTCAGTTCACACTATCCCGAGAAACAAAAGATGGATGATTGATAGAGTGAAGGGAGATATCTGACTGACTCCATCCTTTCCGATAGCCTTTGTAATTCCAACCGTAGTTGCATTCTAGAGCATTGGCATCTACGAAAATATGTGACCCAAGATCTCCGGCGAGTAGGAAAACAAGCAGAAGATGAAAGACTGGGATTGATGGCTTCCAAGACATACTTCACAGGACAAGCTGTTTCACCAGTCGTTGAGCTATTAAACTTTCAAAGGGCTGTCTGAACTTGAACTTAAGAGCGAAGAAGCAGAAAATTGTTATGAAGAGCCCTCAAATTTAATGAGAGAAGACGGGGTTTGTAATTAGTTATATTCCGTTAGCAAAGTATCCTTTATATAGCCATCACATTTCAATGTCGATATCTCACTGTTCCGTCTCAAGCCTCGTCTATGAGAAGCAGTCAGGCTATAACTTTTGCCAAGGGTTTTCTGCCAGCCACTCTTTGTTGAGAAACAGCCATGGGGTTTTCACTTGATGCTAGACATAATACATTTGTGCTTGATATTCGATATTCAGAATTTGATCACTGAGATGTTTCCAGGAAATCTCCACAAACGAGATAGGATTCAATTCACAACCTTGTGTTGATGGTAAGGCGCACTGAGAAAGTCGCCAGCTCGGCAGGTGAGATTCTCAACACATCCTTGGACCTAGGCTCATATGTCCTATGATCCTTTTGCCACCTCACCTCATGGTACATATCGGTGTTCATGATCTTTATTCGGCCCTCTCTGGGACAAGGACCCCAGAATCCTGAAGCAGCTGTGGTGATCTTATAAAGGCGTTTGGGAGAGCCAAACGGATCAAGGTCAGTTAGAAAAGAATAAAATAAAAATAAGAGAAAGATGTATTCTTATCTTCTTATATATAAAACAACAAACCCAATATTAGGAGTATTCAAAACTTGGCAGGATGTTTGAAAGAAGCCTGCTCTGCAATGTGCATTTGTCTGACCGCATCTTGCATCTAAAATGACGTCAGGTCGTGACGCCCAATGAAGGCGTGCCCACTGGGATTCTCAAGGGAGTGTAAGACTATGGACATACATACCTCTGTGCACAGCAGGGACATTCGTGATCCATAAGACACACAGTTGATCAGAGGAATAAACAGTTTGGGAACAGGCCAATTACTTGATGCGTCTTAATAATTCAGATGAGGAGAAATGAAAGATCACAAGTTTGTAACAAATGATACTATTATGATGATATGGTGATGTGAGGCTAGTGGATTTTGATTTGAATCAAGTTCAATGAGTCACATCTCCCCTTACCCCAAGCCAAGAGGTTTGACTAAACAATAATCATCACGGTTCTTGGTAACAACTTCTTCAAGCATCACCATTATGGACATGTAATGATGATATTCATCTGCAGGGTAAACCAGGATAGTAATGATTGTAACCTCTCATAAGGAACACAAATTCCGCGGACATTCTAGATGTCATAGGAAGAAACACCCAGTTAGTGATGAGTGATTATCAGATGCTTGACCTCGCACAAGTCCTAGAAGTTATACTTACGTTGGTTCTTGTTGTGACTCATGCAGTAGTACGTTTCCGGCGTGGCAGATTGTCTGCAAACTTTTTTTTTCAAGAATCAAAAGTTAACCAAGATTCAATACATTGTCATTGATACATAGAGCTCCCGTGTTTGAATTTGCAAGAAAGCTTCAAGACGGTCCACTAGATTTGATGCACTGAAGAACCGATGTATGGAGTGAAAAGCTGAAACATGCAAAATGACTTACCGTAATTTCTGCCGTGTGACCCAGTGACTTGACTCAGTGTAAACTCGAGATCGCAAGCCCACAGCTGACCCCCGTTCATTGGAGTTCCTTCTCCGTTGATGCAATTGTTACCAGCTGTGCGATAGCCCATTGAACCAAAACATAAGCGGTCCCTCTACATTGCCCATTGATTAAAATCAAGACAAAATCTTTCTTACAAGGTTTGAGATTATCATTTCTTCCGCACCACTTGCAACTCCACATGAAGAAAGAGTTCTTCTGCAAACTTAACCCGTCCCTCTCCCTCGCAAAACACTCGGGCTCGAGAGAGGGACTTTGTTATGACCTGTCACGCGTGTTACATGTAGAGTTCATACTAGTCTTGTCTCCCGTTGTGCATATTGCTTTTCCTCACTTAGCAATCTACTATATTCACGAGACCACCCTTAAAGCTTCTCTTGCATCTCCCTCTCGAAGCTACAACATATTGCTAAGTCTCATCAAAAGAGATCCAAGAGAAGAATCACCGAAAGTAAGAAGAAATCAAAACGAACGATTAAGAAGAAAGTTAAAAGAAGTTAAGAAGAAAGATTTTCAAAGTTAATAAAGTTAAATTAAAGTATAAACTTAATCTGCACTCCGCAAGCAAAGTTAGAAGAAAGTTGATTACTCAGTATTACCACAGAAGTAACATTTAAAGAAGATAACTTATACCCCGCATAATCTCGAACACCACTGCATCCTTCCAAAACGCCAAACTTTAAGCTTCCCTCTAACTCAACGGACTCGGAGTCATCGGAAAAAGAATTCTACGAGACAGAAGAGACCGCAATGAATCCAGAACACGAACAGCCCTCTATGGCCGAGATTTTACGGCAAATGAGAGAATTAAACACTCAATTCTTAGAGGTCAAAGCAAGCTTAGCTGAAGAATCGCAGAAACGAGAAGAAGCTGAGAGAAGAAGTGACGAAGCAGAACAACGACTACGTCAATTTGAAACAACCCGCACTACCTCCACTCAACTACCTCACAGCTCCGCCCCGATCGCTCAGACCTCTGTTCCGCAAACGATTAGTCAAATAAAGCCTCCTAAGATCGCCACTCCGAATAAATATGATGGTACTAAAGGACAGAAAGCCGAAGTTTATGTTAATCAGGTCTGCTTATATATGCAAATGAATGCTGCTGCATTTGTGAACGAACAAGCTCAAGTTGCGTTCGCGTTATCTTACCTTGATGGGAAAGCCAGTATTTGGAGCCAAAATTTTACCGATCAACTACTCGACCAAGATAAAATGAAACAAGTTACTTGGAAAAAATTCATTGAATCATTTAAAGCAACGTTCTTTGACTCTGAAAGATTGGCTAAAGCAGAAAAAGAAATGAGGGTGTTAACTCAAACAAAGGCAGTGGTAGATTATTGGATTAAGTTTTCGGAATTAGCGTTGATAGTTAAATGGCCTGAGAATGTATTACTATCTCAATTTAAGCAAGGATTAAAGAAAGAAATCACGGTGCATATGGTACGGGACGAATTCAAGGAAGTTGAAGAAATGGCAAAGTTAGCTATTAAACTTGATAATGAAATTAATAAAAGAGACTCCAACACGCACCACCCAATTGTTTCGACCAACACAACTTCAACCTCAACCACTATTACTGATCCAGATGCAATGGATTGTTCGGCTTATCGTGTTAACATATCAAATGAGGAGTATAACAAGAGAGGAGCAATGGGAATGTGTTATAGTTGTGGTAAAGATGATCATTTTATTAGAGACTGTCCAACTAGAAAAAGACGTGGAGGTAGAGGAGGTTGGAGAGGTAGAGGAGGATATGGAGGTTATGGGAAATTCAAAAGTAAAGTTGCTGAAGTGGATGGTGTCAAGGAAGAAGAGAAGGACGATGGAAGAGCTGAAGCCTCAAAAAATGGAGGCGCTCGGGAGTGCTAGTGGTGCCACACTCGAGCGGTAATTACTTAACTGAAGATTGTAGTAGCTTAAATTCACTTGAAATAAAAGATACGCGAATCATTGATTTTGTTACTATTTTCGAAGTTAAGAGTGCCACCCCCATTGTTGCGAGAGCCTTAGTAGACAGCGGTGCTACACATGAAGCAATGAGCCACCGGTTTGTCTCTGCCAACAAGTTCAAGACGGACCCATTACCTCAAACCAGAAGTGTAACTGGTTTTAGTGGTCACGAGTCAAGAATCACCCATACTGTTGACCTCTGTGTCAACTCCATTGAATCAACACCAACCACCTTCATAATCACTGAATTGCGCGACAAGTACGACATAATTCTTGGAATGCCTTGGATACGACAAAATTTTGAAAAGATTGATTGGAAGAACGGTCAACTCAAGGAAAATCATTCACTCATTGCAGTTGTAGAATCAACTTCGTCAAGACCGGACAAAGCCTCGAGGAACCACAAGGAGGAGCCTATGAGGCATGCTAGGAATCTTGACGAGGGGGTGGAGCCTGAAAACTCATTAACACCCCCGCAATGTGCGTATATTTCTAATTATTCAAATGACGAAAAAGAAGCAGCTAGCAAGCCATTACATCATGTAGAAAACTTAACACACACGAATTCGAACGAACACATTCAACTGCCGGAACAAGAGAAACGAAATGAAACTGCAGCTGACCGTAAGGCAGCTTTGTTGGTGCCGAAAAACCCCTTGGAGGACCACGAAAGACGGGATCCTACGAGGCAAGCTAGGCACCATGACAAGGGGGTTGAATTCAAGTTGAGTTCGTCACAGCCCCCGCAGAGTACGTGTAAACATTCTTCAATCTCAAATGTGAATGAACATGCTGGCAAGCGTTTTTCTTTTCAACCACAGCATGCTATCCAACGACTCAACTCAAGCCTAAATCGTCAAAACAAAGTGATGGATCAACTACGAACTTTACAACAACCGACAAAATCAATGATTGATGTAATGAAAACGTCATGGAACCTGTCTGCGAAGATAGCAGCAGATCAAGTGAAGGACTCACCTACTAAGAACGCGGCTGAACTCGTACCCGAATGCTATCACGACTATTTACCTATGTTCGAAAAGAGCAATTCTGACGTTTTACCACCTCATCGCCCATATGATTTCAGAGTTGATTTGATACCTGGAGCATCGCCACAAGCAGGAAAAGTTATTCCTTTATCACCGAAAGAAACTGAAGTGCTTAATGAGATGCTTGAAAAAGGACTGAAAAATGGAACAATTCGCCGTACAACTTCTCCTTGGGCAGCTCCTGTCTTATTTACCGGCAAGAAAGACGGAAATTTACGACCCTGTTTTGATTACAGACGACTCAATGCCGTAACTGTAAAGAACAAATACCCCCTTCCACTGACAATGGAACTAATAGATAGCCTACTAAATGCAGATGAATTCACGAGTTTAGATATGAGGAATGGGTATAATAATCTAAGGGTCAGGGAAGGCGACGAAGCAAAACTAGCATTTATATGTAAATCTGGCCAATTTGAACCGCGAACAATGCCCTTTGGACCAACGGGAGCGCCTGGATTTTTTCAGTACTTCATTCAAGATATACTGAAAGCTCATATAGGCCGAAATGTGGCTGCGTATCAGGATGACATATTAATCTACACCGGTCCAGGAGTTAATCATCAAGAGGTCGTGAAAGAAGTTTTGGAAATATTAAGACGTCAAAATGTATGGTTAAAACCTGAAAAATGTAAATTCTCAAAGAAAGAAATTTCGTATTTAGGATTAATCATCTCAAAGAATCAAATTAGGATGGATGAAAGCAAAGTCAAAGCAGTAAAAGACTGGCCAACCCCAAAAAATTTATCTGAAGTACAGACCTTTTTGGGATTTGCAAATTTTTACAGAAGATTCATTGATCAGTTCTCAAAGATCGCACGACCACTGCACGAGCTGTCACAAAAGAATGTTGCGTTTGAATGGAATGAACAACGTCAGAGAGCATTCGAAACACTCAAGACTGCGTTCACCACCGCCCCGGTATTGAAAATTGCGGATCCATACAAAGCTTTTGTATTGGAATGTGATTGCTCTGACTATGCGCTAGGAGCGGTACTTTCTCAAGTGTCTGATGATGACAATGAACTACATCCTATTGCATACTTATCAAGATCTCTAATTCAGGCAGAGCGGAACTATGAAATATTCGACAAGGAATTATTGGCAGTAGTAGCATCTTTCAAAGAATGGCGACAGTATCTCGAGGGGAATCCAAACCGCCTCAATGTTATTGTGTATAGTGATCATAAGAATTTACAATCCTTGATGACAACCAAAGAACTGACACGGCGGCAAGCAAGGTGGGCCGAAATTCTTGGCAGCTTTGATTTTGAAATTAGATTTCGACCAGGTAGACAATCCACCAAGCCAGATGCGTTATCTCGGAGACCGGATTTAGTCCCAGCTGAAGGAACAAAGCTCACATTTGGACAGCTACTAAAACCCGAAAATTTGCCTGCTGATGCATTTATTGATGAATTAGAGATTATTGATAAATGGTTTGAAGAAGAAGAATTGCTGGAACAAGATGAAGAGAACAACAGTGAAGAAGAAGATAACAATCAAATGCTTATGACCGACAGAGAAATATTACAAATTATAAAGATGAAGAGCAAGTCCGACCCGAAAATCAATGAGATGATTAGGCTTTGTGCTGAAATGCCAATGTCAAAGCATATCAAGGACTATCAAACTATTGATGGCATTTTATATTTCAAAAACAAGGCTGTTATTCCGTCTGACACTGATTTGAAATTACACATCCTTCGTTCTAGACACGATAGCAGATTAGCAGGTCATCCGGGGAGAATGCGAACGTTAGCACTGGTAAAGCGCGCATATCACTGGCCGTCAATGAAAGCATTCATCAACAAATACGTGGACGGATGTGGATCATGTCAACGCGTAAAATCTAGGACCGAAAAGCCATTTGGAAGTCTCCAACCTTTACCTATCCCGGAAGGACCATGGCTCGACATTTGCTACGACCTAATCACGGACTTACCCAAATCTGGAGGTTATGACAGTATCCTAACTGTTGTTGACAGACTCACAAAGATGGCGCACTTTGTTGCATGTAGGAAGAGCATGAAATCCGAAGAGCTTGCTGATTTAATGATCAAGGAAGTTTGGAGGTTGCACGGCACTCCACGAACGGTAACATCTGATCGAGGAAATATCTTTATATCACGTATCACTAAAGATTTCCACAGAAGACTAGGCATCAAGACCCAATCCTCAACGGCGTATCATCCCCAAACAGATGGCCAATCAGAAATTACGAACAAAGTGGTTGAATTATATATCAGGCACTTCACCGCATACAAGCAAGATGACTGGCTGACGTTATTACCATTTGCTGAATTTTCGTATAACAACAGTGAACACTTGGCGATAGGCGTGTCCCCGTTCAAAGCTAATTATGGATTCAATGTCAACTTCACCGATGTTCCGTCCAGTGAACAATGTTTACCGCTGGTGGAACAAAGAATTGATCAAATCAAAAATGTTCAACGTGAATTAAAAGATGCAATGGGCCTAACTCAAGAATTAATGAAGATGCAACATGATAGCAAAGTTCGAGATACGCCTAATTGGAAGAAAGGAGACAAGGTCTGGCTCAACAACAAGCACCTATCAACAACACGGCCCACAGCTAAGTTTGCCCATAGATGGGTAGGACCATTTGTTATTTCAGCGCGTGTGTCTAAAAATGCTTACAAGATTGTGTTACCTAAATCTATGAGTAAGGTACACCCTGTTTTTCACGTCAACCTATTAAGAAAATTCGAAGAAAGCAAGATACCAGGACATCACAAAATGCCGCCACCACCAATAGTTATGAATAATGAAGATGAATTTGAAATTAATGAAATACTTGATAAGAGAAAAAGAGGAAGAAAATTAGAGTATTTAATTAACTGGAAGGGATATGGTGAAGAACATGATTCATGGGAACCAGAAGAAGGTCTCAAGAATGCAAAACAATTAATGAATGATTTTAATAGAAAGTATCCAGATGCTGAAGTTAGATACAAAAGGACGAGGAGAAAGAAGTGAGGGTATGGCTTTTTCCCACTGGGTTTTTTAATGCCACCCGGGGATAGATGCTGGCCTGCAAGAGGAGGTAGAGACATAAAAGGGGGAGTGGTGTTATGACCTGTCACGCGTGTTACATGTAGAGTTCATACTAGTCTTGTCTCCCGTTGTGCATATTGCTTTTCCTCACTTAGCAATCTACTATATTCACGAGACCACCCTTAAAGCTTCTCTTGCATCTCCCTCTCGAAGCTACAACAGACTTACGGCTAATGTCCAAATTTAAGCGTGAGACCTGACGGGGTATTTGGCCCAAAACACTCTCTCATTATAAACACTTTTATCCCCTTTATCAACTCATCTACGCCAAAAATAAAAAATATGCGCTGAGATGAGGCCGACAACCTCGTCCAGTCTCCTCCTCAAAAGAGTGATTTGCCGAGGAAAGATCCTCAGAAAACCTTCGGGGCTGAAATTTCGCCTTCCATCAGGGCCGTACAGGACTGCGGCGACCAAAAATCCACTTTATTGGGCAAAACCCAGAAGCTAGGGTGATCGAACTGTTGTTTGGCCACCCTAGCTCCTTGAGAGTGAAACTCACAAAGGTCACTTCACCGTCCTCTTGTACCACCACAAATGTCTATCGTATACCACGTCATTCGCCCTATACCACATCAAACTTTGTCTACCAAATATCATACCGCCGAATATGCTACGTAGGAGTCAAAGCAGAACTCAGAGTCAGCTGTTCTCCAACAATCAGATCACCCAAGAAATTCAAAGACCACGATTGAAAGCCTTGTTTCAAAACGTTAGCGAAGGAATCCAAGCGTGTTTAGTTGAAGAACTCTTTAAGAAGATCTATGGCTACCCTGCTCGCCCAAAACAAATCGAGAGCGTCATCAATCTCATCAACGGCCGCACGACGTTTTTACTTGCCGGCACAGGCTTTGGAAAGAGTCGAACACCTGAACTCTTGTATCACATCAATACCGCAACCGCTCAAACCTCCGCTACCCAGAGCGGAGGATGCGCACCGCGCTCCGAGGAGAGGAAAGTCCTGAGCGGAGCATATCGCTCCGCTCAGAGCCAGGGCTCGAGTCTCTTTTTTATGGTTTTTTTAGACTTTTCAGGTCTTTCGTAGTGATGAGCGCCGCACACTGGTGTTGCACTACGCACACCAAAGTAAGAAAAAAAATAAAAAAGAGCGATATTGTGCGTAGTGAGATTGAGCGCAGCACTGCGCTCCGCTCCCAAAATAGGTCGAAAACCTGAGCGGAGCGTAGCGGTTGCGGTGTTGATCACATGTATGAGGACGAGGATTCCCCCATTGTGTTGAGCATGAACCCCTTGGATTCACTGGGAGATGATCAAGTTAGTCGTTGAGTGATATTAGATATTACCATATTACTCAAATTGCTATTTACGCAAACTCAATTGATAGGTTTTGGAAAAATTGCATGTCAGCCTCAAGGCTGTCAATATGACCGGAGGGACGTGCACACAAGAGCGATGCAAAGCTATATTGAGGGGTGAATACACTTTCATTTATGTCGTGAGTGGTCTGTTTGATTTTTGAGGTGCTGGCTTGATTGGATAGTGCTGATTCAAGATGAGTTGTTCCAATATGTTTGATGCAGAGCCCCGAGGTGGCCTTGACCAACACAACATTCTCAAAGATGTTCCTTGATCGACGCTTTCAATCGTGTCTGATTCTGAAGGTTGTGGACGAAGCCCACATGATATATATGTGGGGGCTGGTTAAGAGCGGACAAGCCAAAAAACTGTCCAGCTTTGCGAGAATCCAGGACACCGGAGTTTTTCGACCGAGCTATGGAGATCTGGCTTGACGATTTCTAGCAACTGACAAGGTGCCTCTCCTTCTTATGTCGGCAACATGCACACCTCAGGCCATCCAAGCCATCCTGACTAACCTCAAGATCGACCCTCAAGATATCCATATGGCACAAGCTGAACTGACCAGGCCTGAACTACGCTTCATCCAAAGGACATTCAAAAGGCCTATGAAATCCGCCTTGAAAGGCGTCTTCACGCACCACACGCTTGTATCACATGACGAAATACCACCGACACTCATTTATGCAGGAACTCAGAATGCTACACTTGATTTTCTACGCATGATCAACTCGGCGCGAGGCCAGCCGACAGAAGCGAACAACGGTCTATCGTCTTTTGCTCGCCGTTATCATGCGACTACAGGAGCCAGAGCAAAGGTCTCCGCAGTTGAAGCGTACGTAGCAGGTGCCCTGGCGGTAATGTGCTGCACGCTGGCGCTCGGTCTTGGTCAGAATTGGCACCGCGTGCGACGTGTAATTGTGGTAGGTCGTCACGACCCATGTAACTGTAAGGAGTACATGTGACATGTAGGCATGGGATTATACATTATGGGATTAGTTGGGGAACTCCTTACCTTTCATTCTCAATGCCCGGCTTCGAAAGATCCTCACTCCTCAGAGAGCCAACTGGGTGACCTTTCGGAGCTAGGTGAGATTCTCTTATTTCTCTCTTATCTCTTTCTCTCTGTTGTGTTGTTAGATGGTTGCTGACTCCTCAGAGAGCCAACTGGGTGACCTTTCGGAGCTAGATCGTAATTAAACCGAAGTTCCAAGTCCATCGCTCTCGTGAGAAGTCGTGCCGGACTAGTTTCCGGACTCCTCAGTGAAGGTTCTAATTGAACCTTACACTTTTTTTGACTTGTTCACTTTGAACATAATAATCAAAACTCAAATCATCTATAACAACACACTTTCACAATTTTTTTCGTTCTATTTTTATCCTTTTTTCCGTCATTCTGCAACATCTGCCACCTGTCAATCTGTCAATCTGCCACCAACCTATATCGGTCGATCGAACCTTGTAAATTTGGTTTGACTTCAGTCCAGTCAACAACCAGCACACCTGTCCAACTGTGGACTATCCGGATGATCGGCGGCGCTTCTTTGAAACCTGAGAATTTCCTTGACGACCCCGACGCGTTGCTTCGAGAAGCTCGGAAAGCAAAACAAAAACAGAAAGAATATGTGGAATCACCGCCAGCACCAGCTCCACCAAGGTATTCCTGGAGACCTGAAGCATCAGTATCGGGTTCTCCAGCGCCGACAGACCGTATTCTATACCCGTCAAGTCATCGACCCAGCCCTGCTACAGTTTCTCCAGTTCATTTTTCACCGCCAACTATCTCACCTTCGGCATCGGAAAGAACCGTAATAGACGCACATTTCAAAAAACTTTTCGGACAACAACAGCTCACGGAGACCCCTCACCCACCCGGTCATTTCTCTACCGAGACTCCTGATTCTAAACCTCCCAACGTAACTTTATCAGCACCAACATTGACATGCGTATCGTCGAACACCATGTCAAACAATCAAGAGACGATTGAAGCTTTACGACAACAAGTCGAGAGCCTCAAGCTGCAAAATGAATCTCTGGCCCAAACTCGACAGGAGACTTTAGTCCTGCAAAAACTAGTACGGGAACTCATGGCGGAAAAAGCAGCCGCTACAACCAACAGCGATCTTCGACTTGAAGACAATCAAGAGACGGCGGGCCCATCAACTAGTACCACGCATCCCTTTGCGAAGTATACACGTCAAACGCCGGATTCGCCCTCACCCTTGCCTCGCGATCAAACCAGACAAGGTCAGACCACCGCGAACTCAGCAGTGACCGTCAATCCCATGACAACACCTGGAAACAATCTGTCTGCGGAGCTCGGGGGTGAAGCGCGAGAATCCCAGGAACGAGATGCTGGTCAAGTCAATCAAGATGCTCAGCAGTCGACGCCGATTATACCACCTCATATGGCATACCCGCCGACTACACCTTTGTCACCACAAGCTGCAGCCGCCATGTACGCGCCATACATGCAAGCCTACTATCCCCCTTTTCAAGGGATGCCAACGGTCTCTGGTCCAACACCAATGACGGCGGACCGAATTAAACTGAGTGACCTACCCAAGTTCAATGGGAAATTCGGCCGACCTGCCGACCTCTTTCATTGGCAAGATATGATCGAGGAAACTTTTGAAGTCAAAAATCTCAATGATGACAATGAACGGCTTAAATTACTCGGTTCGCTGCTCAATACTGAAGAAATGTCGGCATGGTATCGGTCCAATAAAGGAACTTTGCGTCAGAAATCTTGGGACGAGGCTATGAAAATGATGGCTTTGGGTACTCTCCCCCATGCTTGGTTGTCCGACACCGAAATGGCCTTGCAAAGAATCGAAATGAAAGCATCTGAATCTTTTGATACGTATGTGAATCGGGCTCAATCATTACATCGACTAGTCAAGAGAATGGGGAACGCGACCGATCAAAACCTGGCGGAGTATATCACGTGGGGAGCTCCCCAACTGTTCAGAGATATGGTGGACCGAGATAAACTGCTACTCAAGACTCCTTTTTCATTTACCAAATTCAAGGACGCGGCAGACAGAATGTGGAGATTCTTAATAACTTCTAAATTATTACCAGAAACGACAACAAAACGACAACAGCCTGCAAACGCCTCTGCTGCGACTTCTACATCGACTCCGTCATCAACTCGTGCTCCTGCCGGCAGAATCAGATCAGATGAAGAACGCGCCGACAACGCCTGGCGTTATCATGAATACCTCAGACGCTCAGGTATCTGTTTGATTTGTAAAGAGAAATGCAACAACCCGAGCTGTAACAAGAAGAGCGTACGGTTCATTTCTGTTCCATTAGACTTCAATCCGGGCCCGCGACCTACGCGATCAAACGCAAGCATTACTCCAGCAGCACTCCCAGGAGCCCCAATTCACAAACCTGCAGGACGACCAGCCGCCACATCAACTCGTGTTGCCGCTGTCGAGACTTTCCCGGACTTGTTAGCCGAAGACATTGCGGCATACGAGGAGGCGGATCAGTTCAGAGCTGGACAAATTGAGGACGCAGCGGATCAGGATGAAGGGTGCGTACCTACATCATCATCAACTCCTATCATCCTAGAGCTGACATGTAATGGTAAACGGGTGCAGGCATTGATTGATTCAGGAGCTGGGACCAACCTCTTATCGGAGAAGATGGCGCGTGAACTTCATGTTTGTCGTAGGCCATTGGTAGCGCCGGTAGAGGTACGCCTTGCAATCCCAACTGAAGGCAAACCATTAGTATTGCGCGAATTTGCAATTGCTAACTTACAATCTCAGCAGCCCGACATTCGATTCGGAGCCGTATTCTTCAAGCTGGCACCACTTGGATCAAATTATGACATGATTTTAGGATCACCGTTCTTGACAAAATTTAAATTGGATATTTCGCTTCATCGTCGAGCTGTATTACACACAACAACTGGCAAGATCTTATATGAAAAAGAAATGAAATCTGAATTGAATAGGCTGCTTTGTGTGATTCAGAATTTGAATAAGATTGATGATGCCCAAGACCTGACCGAACGAGAGGCATCCTTTTTGAGAGAATTTGAAGATATGTTCCCGGCGGAACTACCACCTGTTGAAGATGGTGAGCCGCCGGATGAAGTGTTTCCCGATGGCTTGCCGGACGTGAAGCGTCACGCAAGGCATAGAATTGTCCTTACCGATCCAAATGTCATGATCAACAAAAAACAATACGGCTATCCATTGAAACACCGGGATGCTTGGCGTAAATTGATAGACCAGCATGTACGGGCAGGACGTCTTCGCAGATCCCACAGTCAGTATGGGTCCCCTTCGTGTTGAAGTAAATACACTTTAGTTACATATAGAATTGACATTTCACATTCATGATAGTTTACAGTTTCGTTTTTTATTTCATATCTCATTTACTAATATGATTATGTAGTTTTCATATGTATTGTTTTGTACTCAATTCAAACCTAACTCATCATTATGTATCGCATACAAATACCTGGAAGAGCCGAGTTTCTGAATCTTCTCTCTTCATCCAAGTTGTTCTTCATTATTCTTGGATGAAGGTGAGTTTCAAACTCGTGAGGATTTGATAGATTTAGGTTCTGATTCTGAACTAAATCTAATCCTGCTCTGACAGTTTGACAGGTTATGAGCCCAGCGTGATTCCACGTCTGCGGTAATTATCTTATCATATTCTATCAGTTTCAGTTCAGAACTCTAAACTTCTATTCACTTCCCCGACTTTGATCTCAATCCGTCAATGAACCCTGACGCCACCTCAGAATCGAAACCAGAAGAATCTAATTCAATTCCCTCTTCGAGTAAACAAACTCAACCTTCATTATCTAAAAATTCTATTCCATTTCCTACAATAGAATCTAAACTCAAAATGACATCTAATTCAATTGATCAAAAAGAATATACCTTAAATACATATTCAAACATAGTGAAACTTTCAACCGGAACATTCAATGATTGGAAGCTTCGCATCACTACTGCTCTTGGAGCACAAAGACTTTCAAAATACATTCTCAATGATTTAGTACCTCCCACTGATCCAACTGAATTAGAGGATTATGAAACAAACTCTCTCCGAGCTCTTAATGCTATTCATTCAACCATAGATGCCGAAAATTTCCAAGTTATTCGATCATGCTTATCTCCCAGAGACGCATTCAAAGCTCTTTGTACTCATCACGATGACGCAGGAGGTCTTTCAACTGCACATCTTTTCTCGGATCTCATGACGCTCAGAATGAATCCCGATGATAATCTCTCTGATCATATTGCCAATTTTAGAAAAATTCACAATGACTTACTCAGTAATTTATCATCAACCCCTGATTTTAAAATATCTGAACCGTTCATTACAATTATTCTAATCAAATCACTTCCTTCAGACTACACTCCCCTAGTGCAAAGTCTTTTATCAAACTTTTCGACCCTCACTCTTGCGCGTTTATACTCATTACTCAAAATCGAAGCTACCCGAACTTCTGCAAACAACGCCTCAGATTCTGCTCTTTCGGCTCAACGTCCCAACACCAAACGCAAAGCTGGACGAAAGCCTGATCGATCGAACAATCACAACTCTTCTCTGAAATGTTCTCTGGGTCACTCTGGTCATACAGATGAAAACTGTCGAACGAGGAAGTTTCGCGAGTTTCTTGAGTACGAAAAGAACAAACAATCTTCTACTTCTAATCATATCAACACTCACACTTCGGCTCAGTTGACTCATTCAATACCTGAAGCTGATGAGGACGTGTCTTACTGGGAATCAGCCTTCTCAACCACGACTACTTCCAGTGCGCCCATCATCTGCGACACTGGTGCGACAAGTCACATGTTCTCTGACAAGTCTCTCTTCTCAGATCTTAAATCCATTCGGCCAACTAAGATCGGAGTTGCATCTCAGGACGGTGCTATTTGGGCCAAACATAAAGGAACTGTTAGGTTGGGATCTCTTACACTTCGCAATGTCCTATTTTCTCCTCAATTAACTGGCAATCTTATATCTATCGGTCGATTGTGTGATGATGGTTTCAATGCATCGTTTAACAAAAACATAGGAACCATAACGGATGCTTCAGGAGCGGAGATTCTTCAAATGAATCGAAGTCATCATACCAACCGTTTATGGACACCAAACATCGGAACGAGTCATCCAACGGCCATGTTCACCTACACCGATCCTGAAAAGCTCGCGCTACTCTGGCATCAACGCCTTGGTCACCTTCACCCTGATGCGGTCATGATCTTTCTTCGAAGGCACAAGCTCATCTCATTGTCTAGGAGGAATTTCTTACCGTGTGACTCTTGTGCGATGGGTAAACTCAAACAGTCTCCGTCTACTCAATCTTTCTATCGCTCTCCTGGTGTTCTCAATCTTGTACATAGCGACTTAATTGGTCCTATAACTCCTCCTACTAGAACGGGTTTGAAATATATCGTAACTTTTATAGATGATCATACTCGCTATAGTGTCATTTATCTTTTGAAATCCAAAGATCAAACTTTTGAGGCTTTCAAACAGTACAAGGCGCTCATGGAGAAAAAGTGTGAACGAAAGATTGGAAAGTTGAAATCTGATCGCGGAGGAGAGTATTCATCAAACAAATTTCTCGAATTCCTCAAGCAGGAGGGAATTGAGATAGAACGTGGTCCTGCGAATCGTCCCACCGCAGATTCGGTATCTGAGCGATACAACCTCACCCTATTAAGCAAGGCCAGGTCCCAACTAATTCAGTCTGGTCTTCCTCTCTATCTTTGGGGGGAATTGGTTAAGTACTGTTGTCTCCAAATCAACTGCTCACCATCTGCTGCTTTGAGACACAAGTCTCCTATGGAGGTCTTTGAATCTCTTCTACCGGGACACGTACATCCTTTCGATCATGATCGGCTCAAACCGTTTGGATCACTTTGTTTTGCAATAGATCGCAACCGCAAATCCAAGGTAGCTCCAGTTGCTCGCCGGTTTATTTTTATTGGTCTGGAGGATGGTGCTCGTGCGGCTAGATTATGGGATAAGGCTTCCGGGAGGGTTTTTGTGACCGGTGATGTTGCTTTTAGAGAAGAAGTTTTTCCAGCTCGTCATCCTTCTCACTCTCCAAACGTGCCGGATGAATTTATCTTACCTGAGTACACGGATGAAAACAAACCTCTTTCTACACATCCAACAATTTCTTCGGACGAGCAAGCGAATCGACCAGATACTCCGGAGGAATCAACTCTCAACAGCCCTGAACCTCTCCAATCTCCGATGATGTCTGAATCAAACTCTCAGCCGAAGTCATCTGCGGTTCAGCGTACTGAGAGTGAATCCTCGTCTTCAGTGCCTTCGTTCCGACCTGTGAAGTTGATCCCTCTGTCAGAATCAATTCACGCACCCAAATCAGGCAACACGAGCAAGGTGTCGGCAACCGTTGATGCTGATGGACAGCGTTCGACTGCTCCCATTATCACTGATTTGAGAATTCGAGATCGTGAGTCTCTATCACCACCATCTTCTCATTCTTCGGCTTCGTCTATAAGTCAAATCTCCCGTCAATCATCGGGCGTTATTCCGGATGTCTCTTTCTCGGAGGCTGTCAAACGTTCGTCGGAGGCATCAGTCCGGTCCAAATCGGCATCTCATCGGTCATCCTCACTATCTCCAGCACCCTCAGCACCGGTATCAGTTCCAACTCCTCCACGAGATGTTACGCCTCCACGAAATCCTACACCTCCACGGACTCCTACACCTCCACGGATTCCTACACCTCCACGTCTCCCTACACCTCCTCCACCGGTCATTCCAAAACCGGCAGCCAAGGTTGTACCGCCTCCTGTTCGACAATCGTCTCGAGTGCGACGTGCTCCTGAACGCTACGGATTTACTTCAAAATCGAACGTTGCTGTATCATCGCCTCCATTCCTTATCACCCGAAACCGGACAATCATCCCTAATCATTACGGTTTTTCGGCCACTAATGGATCAGATCCTGATAGCCCTACTTTTTCACAAGCTATGTCAGGACCTGATAAACAAGCATGGGTACATGCAATGCAACAGGAGTATGACTCGTTGACTGAACATGGTGTTGGCAAGCTAGTGGATCCTCCTCCAGGGGCGAATATACTTGGGGGGATGTGGATTTTTAACAAGAAAAGAGATGAACATAATCGTGTGATCAGGTATAAAGCAAGATGGGTAGTGTTAGGAAATCATCAAATCAAAGGCATAGATTACAATGACACTTACGCATCAGTTGGGAAACTTGATTCTTTACGTATACTTCTAGCGCTTTCTACCATCTCAAATCGAAGAAGAAAACGAATGAAGATTCGCCAGTTTGATGTCGTCACTGCCTTTCTGAATAGTGGTATGAAGGATCTCGTCTATACGATCCAAGTCAAAGGTTTTGAACATGCAACTCTTCGTCACCGTGTATGGCAACTCATCAAATCACTGTACGGTACCAAGCAAGCTGCGCGACGATGGCAACAGCATTTCGGTGCCACTGCGGCTGGGTTTCAACTTCTTGCCACTGATTCAGATACAGCCGTATACGTTCTTCGATCAGAACTGGGTCTCCTAATCTTACATCTTCATGTGGACGACTCTTTAGTTTTTTGTGATAATGATGATCTGTTTCACAAATTTCAAGTTTTCATTAATTCCAAGTATCAGCTCAAATGGACGGAGAAACCGACTCTTTATCTCGGTATAAAACTCGACATATCAGACGACAATTCTATGGTCAAAATATCTCAATCTCATTATATCGAGGCCGTTTTGGAGCGCTTTGCTATGGTCAATTGCAAATCAGCTAAGACACCACTTCCTCAGAAGCAACTCTTATACCCTGGCTCCGAGGAGGAAATTGATGAAGCAAAGAACATTCCTTATCAAGAAATCGTCGGATGTTTACAATGGATTGCGACCTGTACTCGACCAGACATATCTTATGCAGTTTCTCAATTAGCAAAATACAACTCTGCATGGACGGTTACTCACTGGACAGCTGCTAAACACGTCCTTCGGTATTTGAAAGGTACACAGGATGTCTCAATTACTTATCATGGGGGGATTGAAGAACCGCAAGCATTCTCGGATTCGGATTTCTCTCAGTGCCCTTTAACTCGCAAATCAGTTACCGGTTACGTAGTCACGGTTGCGAATGGTGCGGTCAGCTGGAAATCTCAACGTCAATCAGTGGTGGCTTTATCGACCTCTGAGGCAGAGTATGTATCTGCGACTGAATGTGCCAAACACATGTCTTGGGTGCGAGCATTTTATTTCGACATTATGCATCAATTAGAACAGCCGTCCTCATTTCACATTGACAATACTTCAGCCATTTTCACTGCGACGGGTGATGGGATCAAATCAAAGTCTAAACATATTGATAGGAGGTTTCATTATATTCGTGGTCTTATTGAATCAAACAATTTAATCATTCATCATGTGCCAACTGAGGAAATGTTAGCGGATCATTTAACAAAGCCTTTAGGTCCGTTGGCACTCAATCATGCTCTAAAACTGAATCATATGGTATAGAAATGGAGCTGAAATAGGGGGGATGTTGAAGTAAATACACTTTAGTTACATATAGAATTGACATTTCACATTCATGATAGTTTACAGTTTCGTTTTTTATTTCATATCTCATTTACTAATATGATTATGTAGTTTTCATATGTATTGTTTTGTACTCAATTCAAACCTAACTCATCATTATGTATCGCATACAAATACCTGGAAGAGCCGAGTTTCTGAATCTTCTCTCTTCATCCAAGTTGTTCTTCATTATTCTTGGATGAAGGTGAGTTTCAAACTCGTGAGGATTTGATAGATTTAGGTTCTGATTCTGAACTAAATCTAATCCTGCTCTGACAGGTAAGTTATTAACTTTGTTTATTTTGTTATCATAACTTCTGTTTTGTTTCATATTTGTTTTCATTTTGAAATATTAAAACTGATCCAAGTTGTTCTTCATTATTCTTGGATGAAGGTGAGTTTCAAACTCGTGAGGATTTGATAGATTTAGGTTCTGATTCTGAACTAAATCTAATCCTGCTCTGACAGGTGAGTTTCAAACTCGTGAGGATTTGATAGATTTAGGTTCTGATTCTGAACTAAATCTAATCCTGCTCTGACAGTTTGACATGAATGTGTATAACCCAAGGGAGTTGCTTTGAAAAATTGATTGGAAAAACCTCAAAAAAGGATCCAAGGCTTCACTCGCGTTTCTGCACCCAGAATAGACTAAGCCAAAATTGTTGATGTATAGATCAAAAAGAGGAGTGGCTATGGATGACTCAAGGTTTTTGAGTTGGGAGTTGATAAGTTTGCTATTAATCGGAGCAATGCTTGATCAATTATAGAAGCACTCGAGCTCTTTTTGGATCATTTGAAGTGAACATTTCTCATATTCCGACTGTTACTTATCTTTGGATCTCCAAAGGCAATAAGCAAAAGGTTCAAGAAGCATTTCGATCGAGAGAAGACCTAA